>NC_043003.1:59656198-59663130 GCF_006345805.1 Octopus sinensis | reverse complement strand
TTTTCGCTTGCATATTTTGAGTTTGCTGGCACTGTTAGTTTCGAGCAGATCTTCAAAGCGATAAGAAGCCGAAAGGGTATGCTCCCACTTTCAGTGTTTTCAAATCCAAACCAAGGAGTTCTGAGCTGATGGATAAAATGTCGAGTTCACTAATCTAGAACGTACGTTCTTAATAACTTTGCATTTGATTTTTTTATGTCTTTACCCCCATACTTTCGTGAGTTGAATGAGGCAAACACTATATGAGAGAGATTTTCTTAAGTATTAGAAATAGTTTTAAAAAAGTTTTTTTAGCTACTATTTCTAATGAGTTCAGTATGTGGCAAAGTAATTTATTTTACTAGCCCTTTTATATAATGTAATAATTTGAATTCGCCTTAAATTGTCCCTTTGCATACTGAACACTTGGTGAAATTGATTATAATTAATTAATTTTACCCTCAATGTTGAAATATATATATATTATATAATATATATAATAAATATTAGGAATGAATCCAAAATTACAGGGAAAAATCAGATTTAGGGCTAAATCCAATTTTATAGTAAAATATTATATAATATAATTCGAGAAAAAACCACTATTTTACAACCAAACAAGGAAAGACTTAATCAATACATAAAATTTTAAGTGGCGGTTTATTTAATCTATATTAAAATTTTATGTATTGATTAAGTCTTTCCTTGTTTGGTTTTAAAATAGTGGTTTTGTCTCGAAATTATATATATTATATATATATATATAATATATATAATATATATATATCTATATTATATATTATAGTGAGAATTTACAAAAAAACAAAAGACGAAGACGGGTGTGTAAACAACAAACAGGTGTATAAATTCACGTTCGGGAAATGAGAATGTGTTTTATGTTTCGAGCCTACGCTCTTCAACAGAAAAGAAAACAGATGTAAAGAGGGAGAGAAAATATAAAATAGAAAGAGTGAGAGATAATAGAATATATATATATACGTTTATGAATTTGTGTTGCAAGACACCTGATGTGAAATCGTGGACATGAGTTAGGATAAGAACAGTAATAAACGAGTGAAAAACAAATATATTGTGCGAGGGTGTTTATTTCGCAAAATATTGATCATCTCGCAGTTCAAAGATATACATATAGCGGTATCATCGGTATCTAGGGAACAGGGAACAACCGTGTTTAAGTGGGTTTCAATACTATTGCTCAGTATGTATACTAGTTTCATCTATTACAGAGATTTCCTTGACCAGCTAGTTTGCTTGGTTTATAGATCGATAGATAGATAGATAGATAGATAGATAGATAGATAGATAGATAGATAGATAGATAGATAGATAGATAGATAGATAGATAGATAGATAGATAGATAGAGGCGCAATGGCCCAGTGGTTAGGGCAGAGGACTCGCTGTCGTAGCATCGCAATTTCGATTCCGAGACCGGACGTTGTGAGTGTTTATTGAGCGAAAAGGCCTAAAACTCCACGAGGCTCCGGCAGGGGGTGATAGCAAACCCTGCTGTCCTCTTTCGCCTCAACTTTCTCTCACTCTTTCTTCTGTTGGCCCGCTCGCTTAGCCATCGAGGTGGCGTCATTTGAAGGCTAAAACAATGCGAAGCGCATTGTGACCAGCGATGTGTAGCAACATCTGATAGCCTTGTCGGTCACGTGATCACGTGATATATATATATATATATATATATATATATATGTAATATCAAAGGGTAATCTGAAATATTAGAAATATCCATTACCAGTGGCCTAGCGTGTAAAAAATTTAGTCAATTGACTATATATTATTCATATAAATACAGTGTACATTTAAACACAAAAGAGGTGTCCATCATAGGACTACTTGCACACTAGAGAGGACAGTTAAATTCCAAACCACTATTAGGGAAGAATTTCGAATGGAATGAAAAATACAAACATTTGCCATCTAACTCCTGTACACTGTATTTATTTGAATAATATATAGTTTATTGACTAACCTTTTACACGCTAGGCCACTGGTAATGGAAATTTCTAATATTTCAAATTATCTTTGATATTATTAATTATTGATATTTTTTTTCTTGGAAAATTTTCGAAATAAAAACGCCGGCATATTTAATTACTGTCGACAGGGAGCTGCGCTTGCGCAGTAGATTTGAAAACTTAGAATGTATAAGCACGGGGCATATACTGGATTGCCTCGTGTATATATATTTCATCTAAGGTGTACCTGCTGAAGAAGGGTTCGCCTGGCAAATTATTTTATTTGCTAAAAAATGTCTGAAACCATTGGTCCATGGGTTAGATGGTAAATGTTTTTATATTTCATTCCATTCGAAATTTTATCCCTAATAGTGGTTTGGAATTTAACTGTCCTCTTTAGCGTGTAGGTAGCCCTATGAGGGTACCTATTTTTTTTTTTAATGTAACCTGTATATATATATATATATATATATATATATATATATATATATATATTATATATATATTTTAACAAACTAGCTAGTCTAGTCAAGAAAATCTATGTAATAGACAAAACCAGTATACATTACAGATGAATAGTATTTAAACCCACCTAAACACGGATACTGCTATTTTTAATCCCAGGTGGGCACATCCTGTAGCTGGTTATGCAGTACACTCTTCACTCAATATACATTGCAAGCGAGGAGAGAACTCCTTACTATTCTAGCCCCGTGACCGTCAGACCGTATGGTTTCGAGCTTCTTAATTTCACCTTCGGAGATAGTTACTCGGCTGCTACACATACATCCATACATACATACATAAATACATACATACATATATACATATATACATACATAAATGCATATATACGTAATGCATAAACACGCACACACCACGATATGTATGCATATATATATACGTATATAATATAATATATATATATATATATTATTATATATATATATATTATATATATATATACACGATGGGCTTTTCTCAGTTTCCGTCAACCAAATGCACTCAGAATAAGTACTAGGCTACAAAGAGTAAGTCCTCGGGTCGATGTTTTCGACTAAAAGTTGTGCTCTAGCTTGGCCGCGGTCAAATGACTGAAACATATAAAATATATAACATACAAAATGACTGTGTATTTTTACTTGTGACAGTCATGTTTGTGTATATATATAATGTATATATATATATATATATATATATATATATATATATATAATGTATGTATGTATATGTGTATGTACATGTATTTATTATACATACTAATAAATAAATGAATATATATATGTGTGTTGATATGTGTATGTATGTATGCATAGATATATATATATGTACACACACACACACACACACACACACATATATATATATATATATATATATATATATATATATGATAACTTACAAAATTTAGAACGTAAATGTACCGTTCAATCGAAATAATACAGGCTTTAGATGATAAAACTACTGATGAATACGTTCATAGATGATGTTGCTTATTTTCTTTGAATATAAATATCCACATACATATATTCACACACATGTGCACACAGACTCATACATACATATGCATGCACATGTACATATATAGATGTATATGTAGCTGTACGTTATATATCATCATTCATTTGCATGTGTGAATGAGCATGTTCAAATATTATCTTCATTTAAATCGTGGTTTTATCGAGTAGTCTTCTTGGCAGATCCAATACTGGCAAATCTTTTTGCCAGAATTGCCTCTGGATTCACTGACGTATCAAAGTCTTTTCATACTTAATGCTTTTGGAAGATAGAATGATTTCCTTCAACATTTGTAGGCAGGGGAGACAGATTTTTTTTCCTCCGTTATCTTTTATGCTTTTTAATCCGGTAAGGATTTTCGCTTAAATTTGTACAAGAGTCTGATATTTATCTAAGTACTAGTTATGGAAAATTCTAAATCTGCGGTTAAAGAAATATTCAAAGGGAAGTCTTAAGAAGGAAAGTCAAAGTTACCAAATGAATAAAGAGAAAATATAACGAAAAAAAGATGAAAGCGATAATTTGTTTGTCACACTTTTCATTCACGATAAAAATTTATTAAATGTTTGGTCTGCTGCATACACACATTTAGATTATATTATTACTGGCTTTAGAAGCTTAATAGTATCGTGGTTGAAAGATAAGTTTTAAAGAAGCCAAGCGTGCAACAAGATTTCGAATCACGGTCATGAATATGTCACTTCCAAAACATCACTGACGTCGTTCCAAATTTTAAAGATATTTTCCAAGGTCTTTATAGAATATCTCTTTAAACCCATACAAAAGACATATAAGCTTGAGTGTATACAATTAAATATACGCGCACACAAATGTATGTATAATATCTGACGAAGTTAGCCGACCAAAACTTCGAAGTCACTATCACTTCTTGTAAAATTTTGACAAACATGTACTCCACGAAAAATTATCGAGTAATTCTCCAGTTTAATATTAGTTTGAAATTTTTGCACACGGTGATCAGTTTAGGAGGAGAGGATAAGTCGATAACATCGGCTTTCAACAGGTACTTATTTTATCGACCCCGATATGAAGAAATGCGAAGCTGACATCGACATGAATAGATTATAAATGTAGCTACTCACACAGTTAAAAAGAATAATATTTCTGATCTGTGCACAAATAGAACAAATACTTCAATCCCAATAATACTCCGGTCATCTATACTTCTCTATAGAGGCATTTATTCCCAGACTTCATATCACAAGGCACTAAAACATTTAACCAAATAAGATATAAACCTATAAAACATAATCTCCCCACCCACCAAAATTTTATTTTGCTGAGAAATATCCTAATATTTTTGCTTCAAGGACAATGTCACTGCAAAGCACTGGCATATGTAGGAACTATATTATTCTTGGAGGTATTGATGGTAATTATACTGGACTAACAAATAACACCTTTAATATCGACCATACCTACATTTACACCCATTCAGATCAACTACCAAAAGATAAAAGCTTCAAATAAAGCTTCACATTAAATATGCTAGCACAGACAATGTTTTAGCAGAACAGGAGATTGCGAATGCTATTCCTTTCCCATCACGAGGTTTGATATCTTTAGCGCAATTAATAGCGATAGCGCGGCTACATATTATAAGATTTTCAAGTTAGTTAACATGTGCTAAATTATTGTTATGTCAGATTTACATTAAGCTGCAAGCTGAAAGCCAGTATATGTAATATGGTGACGTTTATTATCAACATCAACAGCGTGTACGAAAGAAGATAGGTAGGTGTTTTATTTACTAAATGCAAGAACAGTTATGTTTTAGAAATGTAAGGAAGTTAGAAATTTCGTAAATATATGCAATTTATATAAATTCACTTAATGCTGTTTAAATCTTTTAAAATTGAGGGTGCAATCTTAAATTAAATATGAATAGAGCGCGGTCTTAACCGCGGCGATATTTATGCTGAGCCTATTAGAAGAAACGCTAATATTGGACTTTAACAAACCGGGTTTATATATATATATATACATATAATTAGATAATTAGGCAGTAGGATTTCCTCATTTCCTACCCGTTCCGAGTTAACCGTTCGCTGCCGCCAAATGCCTGTTAGATCGGTACGACGATCTAACTTAAGCGAGGAGGAGCCGGGCCACGCACACCGACTCGCTCGACGTGCTATACGTATATGTGCACACACAAACCCACTGATATATTTCGATGAATTTTTCCGCAAATACATTTCTTGATGATGATATTACTTCATATTGATTGTAACAATATATTTTAAATGAGTATTATGTAATATGAAACATTATTGATTTAAGGACCACGCTTAGGAAACCCGCGTAGCATAAATTGAGTTGGCTACTAATACTTTGTGTTCCTTTGTTTTCTCTCTCACTATATATATATATATATATATATATATATTATATATATATATATATATATATATATATATATAGATAGATAGATAGATAGATAGATAGATAGATAGATAGATAGATAGATAGATAGATAGATAGATAGTCGAATTCTCCCGGTCCGTACCAGTTCTGAGTTGACTGTTCGCCGCCACGCATGCCTCGTGTCACATGCATACATGCGATACGTATATTGCAATAATTAAATCGTTTTCCTCGCAAAATATAGCGAAAAGTACATTTTTCATGTAAAGCAGTGGTTCTTGTCCATTTGTAAACTCAGCGCCATCTTTCGCCAAAGAGCGTATTACAAAGAGTCCCTGTGTTAGATGCGCTGAATTACTAAGACAGTTAGTTATATTAATGGAATAAAGGATGAGTTTACTCGCACACTTTTTATTCAGATTCTCTTACAATAAAAACCGTTGCATGAATTACCAACCGTCATGTCAAATTTATAGAGAAATTACGAAAGAAGGCAAATATATGTTCGATGAAATTATATTAGACCGTGGAACCTCTGCAATTATTATACAATATTCTACTCATCTTCCAATCCCGGCAAATTTTCTGAAAATGTTTTTAAAATATGAGAACGGTATCATTAGGTTATATTTCATTTCTAAGAAAAATCTCAGGTAAACAAACGGTCTTTGCATGGCAACGTCTTGCTTACGGATTGAATACTCACTGATGACATATTAAATATATTAGTTATACGTCCTGTAAAGGTCACTCAACTAATGTAGATTATGGAAGTACAAAAAAAGAGAACTAAACTATATTTGTATTTAGAAAAATCGAAATTTACATAAAGCCATTATCTTATTATCACGCATTTTCTCGCTCCACCATTTTTATACCCGCTCCTCCTTCTGCTGAATATATTTATTGATTTACGTGCTGAATTATCAAAATTAGATTGCTATGAGTTTTGTGAAATTTCTTTTTCAACTTTAAAATGACACAATAATTGTAATGTGCTCTGTACAGTTGTTCTTTAAAAAAGAATAACCGCATTCTGACTTGCATATAATTTTCGATGT
>NC_043003.1:59648698-59651198 GCF_006345805.1 Octopus sinensis | reverse complement strand
ATTTGAACATTATATAGTATGTGTAGTATATATAGTATGTGTAATATATATAGTATGTGTAGTATATGTTGTATGCGTAGTATATATACTTGTCTATAATAGTAAAACTTTTGTGCTATGAACCTTGATATTACATTCTACTTTGTATTCTAGAATGTTATATATTAGTAGTATTCTAGTAACATAAAAATATTTTAGTAACAATTGTGTCAGCGAATGATATATACCTCCCAATGTTAAACTTTTATACATATAAACATATTTTACATTGAAAATCCAATAAATAAATAAAACTAGTATTTTGTTTTTTTTGTGGAATTATATAAAGAAAAGCAATTTACTACAAAGATTACATACTTCCAAAATATCATTAAGATTGTTACACGGATTATTCTAAGAAGTAAATATAAGTAAAAATTGCATAGAGTGGGAAACGAAACTGGAAATATCGAAAAAGTTCGTCTACTCCTGCAGGCATGATATCTTGGAGAGAAATCTAAAGACAAAGATATATAAAGTGGTAGTACGAAAAGCGACGGTTTCCAGAGGGCCATTGTTGAGAGTAAGAGAAAGAAAGATTAATTTTCTCGATCGTTTACCATCGTAATTCCTCATTTAGGAATCCTAACAAGAATATCGAATCTGGGTATTGATATTCTAAATCACATGTCAATAATACTAATACAAACATTATAAACTGCTAAACCAATGCAGTAGAAAACACCGCAAGGACTTGACTATAAAATAGAAAAGCATCCTACGTCATCATGACCACAACCGACAGAATTATTATCATTAGAATATAAAAAGATGAACAGAAAGAACGAAATCAATTTTGCACAGAGAAGCAAACAGAACTGCTTAAGAAATCAAGCAACTATTACAGGAAGATGAGAGGGAGACTAACGTTTGGATTGCAACAAAGCCTCTAAAGCTAGTAAGTATTACCTGAGAGATAAGCAAAGCAAAATAGGGTGCATTGTCAATACTTTCGTAATAGCTCTTGCTAGAAGTTTAATAAATGCGGTACTTACATTGACTACACTCCATAAAGAGTAACAATGTTTCAACTTGTGGACATGCATAACCAATCCCTAAGCAGAAAATAGAACGCAAAATTACTCTGGCTGAACGATATATAACGATGCACTCACTCAAAAAGAGAAGCATCGCGTTCCCCGAGTATTAGACAAGATAGTTTGAGAGAAAAAAAACATGAAATTGGTACAGAGAAAAAAAATCAAAATATAATTTCAAGAACATTCAAATCAAGTGCTGATGCCTTCACTGGATGAATCAGACGCCTAGATTAATAATCTCAGTTGTAATCGCCATAAACTACCGCGCTTACCACTGAATTGAAGCATCGTAAAGGACTTAATAAAAACAAAACTGGTTTCTGTGCTACAGGTTATTTCGTAGAAAAATTATAATGTCTTTACTTTTATTTTATGGAACGGAGAACACCAGTGCATAACTCTAACAATATGCGAGCCATTGCAAATTTTGAAAACATAAGCTCTCTCGAATAAGAATTTGCTAGCATCGAGGATTCAAAGGGACACAGAACTTCAATGTCCTTCCTTATGAAGGGGTGGGTGGAGAATAAATGAAATGGGGGCCAACACTTTTGAGAAGGATTTGGTTTGCGGCTGCGCAGAATAACCTACAAAGTTTTTCCATTGATATTAAAGGTTGTAATTGAAGACTGGAAGAATTGGAAGAAGCAGAGCACATTCCAGAGCTGTAAATCCAAAACTCAGAGTAGAATCCAATATTTTGTAAAATGCGAGATGTACAAACGCAAGTGTTTGTATATGATAATCTGGTTCAGACATAACAAGGAATTTGCAACAATATTGCCAGGTTAAAATTTATTCTGGAGTAAAATATATTTGACGTTTATAATTTAAAAGGTGTTTTAGAAACTTTTTCCTCAACAATTGCCAACTGTATATATGTGTGCGTGGAGATGCCAAGCCCAGTGATTATGGTAGCTGACTTGCGGTCGTGGGATCGCGGTTTCGATTACCAGGCCGGGCATGGGGAATTTATCTGGAACCCTGTGCCTAGGAAGCAAACTTCTTAAGACGCGTCCACACAGAAGGATAGATAGATAGATCGATCGATAGATAGATAGATAGATAGATAGATAGATAGATAGATAGATAGATAGATAGATAGATAGATAGATAGATAGATAGATAGATAGATAGATAGATACGCTGACTGTGCGACAAATTACAATAGAATGGTGAGAGTGGAAATAGATCTACGTTAAACACTCAAAGAAATATAATGCTATGAATGGAGCTTGTGTTTGGATTAGGATTATTACCTAACAAGTAGAGCTACATAAAGTTTAAGAGGACAACAAGAAAACAAATAGTTGGTATTTCAGATATTCACCAGGAGCGATTCAGTTGTTGATAATCAATTGTTAGTAAATATTAAATCGATCATCAGCTACATCTTCAGGCATGGATATTCATTTGTCCGT
>NC_043003.1:59623698-59643698 GCF_006345805.1 Octopus sinensis | reverse complement strand
TGTCTACATATCCTATCTACAACCAGCTTACAGGACACAAATTTGTGGTCGCTGTAGTTAACAAAGTGGAATTGTGGACATCTAGCTTCTCCTTGTCTTTCCGTCTAACTAAAATTGTATCTAAATAAGATCTAGAAGACCTACTCTTTACTCTTTACTCTTTTACTTGTTTCAGTCATTTGACTGCGGCCATGCTGGAGCACCGCCTTTAGTCGAGCAAATAGACCCCGGGACTTATTCTTTGTAAGCCCAGTACTTATTCTATCGGGCTCTTTTGCCGAACCGCTATGTTACGGGGACGTAAACACACCAGCATCGGTTGTCAAGCAATGCTAGGGGGACAAACACAGACACACAAACATATACACACACACTTATATATATATACATATATACGACAGGCTTCTTTCAGTTTCCGTCTACCAAATCCACTCACAAGGCATTGGTCGGCCCGGGGCTATAGCAGAAGACACCTGCCCAAGATGCTACGCAGTGGGACTGAACCCGGAACCATGCGGTTGGTTAGCAAGCTACTTACCACAAAGCCACTCCTGCGCCTATCGCTATTGACTTAGCAGTCACGTATGAAAGGCACTTTCATTTCTGATATTTCATTTCATACTTATCTAAGTATCTAAGTATGATAAACATTATATTAAATTAGAAATAACCATCTTATTTTCTTTGTCAGAATATTAAAAAGTTAGTACGATGCGTTTCACACAAATGCACACGCGCTCGCACACACACAGACACCATATATATATATATAAAAGGTTGATTTTCCGCATGAAATATATTTACTCACAGGAAATGTGTAATTCAATTTCATACACTGGCGACTTACTTGTAATTGTGCCGAAGTCACCTTGATGTAGGTAAGGACACTTTCATTTGCATCCAGATAACATATACACTCTATTATCTGTATTGAGCATACACATTAGAAGAGACGCAAGTTGAAATATCTTACTGTTTCGTTGAAATCCGTATTTTTCTCAAAACTATGAAGTACTGTTTATGAAGAGCTTAAATTGGATTGCCAAGATTTAGATACATTTCTATACATGTAAAAATTCTGGCTTCATTTTTCAATATTAGAAAATAATTTCAAGCAGTGCGTCCATAGAAAGTAAAAACTAAAAAGAATGCCAAAGATATACAATCCCTAGTATTATATAGAGTGATTCAAATACAGATACATTAATACATATAGAATAATATACACATATACACAAAAACGAACACATACATTGATATCTAAAAATTGGTACGTTTTGTGTTATTCGTTTTTGATACGTTGGCAAATTTTCTATGATTGCAAACTGATATTCCAATGTTTACATATTGATTGTGGCTCAATTAGAACCTAAGTCCACTTTGATATTATCTTAAATCAGGAATGGCTTCTAATTCATACAACAAATTCCGACCATTTTTAAGGAATGAAATATACTGTGTGTCTTCAAAGCTATCAAGTACCATTTATGAAAAGTTTAAATTGGATTGCATAGGAAAAAAATATTTCAATTCGTGTAAAGATTTCTGATGCAGATATTAAAAAATATAAGAATCTATTCTGGCTTTATTTATTTTCAATATTTGAAAAGAATTTTAAGAAATGCTTCCAAAAAAAAAAAAGAAAAAAATTAAAAAACATGGTATGTGAAGAGATAATACGTCGCTATACACACACTGTGATTATAGGCAATAATTTCAAGTACACATATATAAATATCTGCTTAAATACGTATAATTTGTATGCGTAAGTGCATAGCTATCTATGAATTTAGGTACATATGTTATAGATACATATGCTATATATATATATATATATAGATAGATAGATAGATAGATAGATAGATAGATAGATAGATAGATAGATAGATAGATAGATAGATAGATAGATAGATAGATAGATAGATAGATACAAAGATACATAGATAAATAAATAGATAGATAGATATAGATATATAGATATAGATATTATGCATATATATATTTATGTGCAAATGTATATGTATGTGTGTATATATATGTTTGTATAAATATACCTCAATATATATACATATATATATGTGCATGAATATATTTGTATTTATAGATATATACGTTATGTATATGTATCTATATATGAATGTTTATACACGTATGTGTGTGAATATATATATATATACATATATACCTTTATATATATATATATATGTGTGTATATATATATATTATATATATATATATAATATATATATATTTATACATATATCTAAAGATATATATTTATATATATATATATATAAATACATATAATTCTATACACATATTCACATGTATTTTATATATATTTATATTATATATCTTTATATATAATTATACACACACACATATATATATATATATCTATACATACACACATAAATATATATATATATATATATATATGAGATTGTGTGTACGTGTTGTACTTTATCACTTTTGCTTCGTTATGCTTCCTGGAGTGTATGCATTTCTTTGCTAATGGTGCTAATATTTCTTTCTCACAAAATCATATATATACACGCTAAATAAATTGAAATGAAAATAATTCATTTTTTCTTTCAATGCTCCATAGACACAATGCATAATTTGATGTATATATATATATATATATATATATGATAAATGTGTGTCTGTTTTTACGTGTTTGCATGCTTGTGCATGAGTGTATGTGTATACACAGACATGTCTATATATATGTACATAATCTAAATATATGCATATATATATATACATTCATATATATATATATATATATATATATATATATATATATATATATATATATATGCACATACATAAATGCATGCATATGCATACCTACATATATACAGACATTCATAGACAAACATACGTACACACAATCATATTCTAAGTCGACAAGAGAAAATACAGCATCATTTCGAATTTCTAATTATCTTTTTCTTCTTCAGTCGTTATTTTCTCTCACTGAACGTATACGTGTGTGTACTTATACATTTACATATGTGTGTATATATGTATATATATATACATATATATATATATATATGTATGTATATATATATATATGAATGTATATATATATGCGTAAAAAATCTTGCACGACAAATATATAAACGTACTATATATATATGTATATATGTATATATGTATATATGTATATATATATATATTTATATATATTTACATCCCATTGTACTGAGTTTTTTCAAGTGCTTTCCTCTTCTTTCTTCTCGCATAGTCTTGTTTCTTTTTTCTTTTCCCCCTAATGAATTACACATTAGCGAGGGATTAGCTTATTACTTTCGGGAAAGTCTATACAAGTCCTCATGGTAACTGCCAAACCTAAGGTAAGTTGCCAATGGCGTGAATCATTAACAATGTACACACACCCGTACTCACTCACACACTAATACACATACACACGCACGCACTCACACACATACACACTCACGATCACAATTGTTTTGCGTACACCAGTTTCTCTTACATGTTTGAACGCATCAGCAAGTTAAGTGAAACCCTCATTAGTAAAACAGAATAAAACTAAAAGCCCCCAACGATGATTATATGTTAATATATGCATATATGCATTTAACTGCTTATACGTTACTGCATATATTTGCATATCTGACAAATCCAAAAAAGAAAAAAAACAAGATGCGACTTAGGTTTTAATAGCGTATTTCTGTAAAATACCAACAGAAAAATATTGGAAAGCGACTGCTGTACTTCTTTCTATAAGCTAGACGTGTAAAAGTTTTATTCTAATTCTAAAAGAACTCTTGATGGAGAAGTTGGCTGAGTCGTTAGAGAGGTGTATAAAATACCCTAAGGTATTTGTTTATTATGACGCTGTGAGTTCAAGTCTCATCAGGGTCAACTTTATGTTTCGACCTTTCATTTTATTTTTCTGTATTAAAAAATAATGAAAAGTGTCCAGGACTTTAATTACCGAAGTTGTTAGAGAGTCGGAGGGATGTCTTAAATTTTTATTTACATTCTTGTGTAGTCCCAGTTCAAATTTTCTCCTTTATTTAAAACATTTTGCACTGTTGAAAGTACTTACTACCGATAGATAGAAGCAATATTTAAAACAAAAAAAAATCAATAGGGATACAGTTTAATGAGTTCGATTGAAAGATCAACTGCAACCAGTCTACCACTATACACATGTACTGAACACATGTCGCAAGCGTGGACTGCGTTTTACATCTTGAATTATATTGATTTTTGACTAAAAGTATGTGTACCAGACTAGGAGATAAAACTCATTTTCAGTTGAGTAAGTTAGTTCGTTGAGAAATGATGTACCCAGCGTGGAATTAAACTCAGGCCTTACAATTGTTTGTCCAACAGCCTAAACACTTTGCAGCAGAGTAACTCGTACATTTATGCACACACACGCTCCCCCCACACACACACATTTCAAATTTACAGAAAAAGAAATGATGTAGACAGGTGTAGGAACAGCGAGTAGGTGTATTAGTTTAACGCTCGGGAAAAATGGAAAAGCCTTTTACGTTTAGAGCCTACAATCTTCGACAGAAAGGAATAAGAGGAAACAAATTGGAGAGAGAATGAAAAAAAAACGGAGAGAGGAAAACTGTATAGAGGTCAGCGGCACAACATTGTATGAGAACTGATTGGAGGTTGAAAATGCATCCGGGTCATAAAATGGGTCTTTATTTTATTTCTTAATTTATTATAATAAAAACGCCTACCGGTTTCAATAATCTTTTATTTATATTTACATTTGAAAAAAATAAAAAATTGAAACTTGCATAGTATTTTTATAAATTAAGAAATAGTACAATTTGTTTTAAGACCCAAGGGTAGAATTTAAAGTCGGAAGAAATGCTGTTAAGCATTTTGCACGGCCCATTACAAACTCTGCCATCTCAGAGCCTTAATAATAATGATAACGATTTCATTTATGTGCAGCCAGAGCGAATGATGTGACATACAATACAAACCAAGCATAAAGTGCTGGAGTTTACATACAATAAAATGATAAAATATATAAATAAACAAAAGAAAAATAAGTATAGACGGTATACAATGAAAAGGAAGGGAAATAAACATAATATACAAAGGTTAAAATGTTTGGGGTGATGATAGAAATGTAGTCCTCCTGATATAGGATGACTTCTAGGGATAATCGGGGAAACCCACCGTCCAAGATCTCTCTGAACACTACGGGCAACTGCCCAACCCATTTCCCTTTCTCCGACTTACTGGTCTACACTTAAAGAGGTACCATCCGCTCTTGCCATTTTCGCAATAATAATAATAATAATAATAATAATGACCTGGAAATAGAGGTAACCAGAATGTGGAATCTAAAAACAGAAACAATTCCTATCATTGTAGGTGAATTAGGCATGATAAAAAAATATTCAAACAAATACATAACAAAAACACCACTACTTACAAACACATATAACATACAGAAAATTGCACTACTGGGCACTGCACACATCCTACGCAGAACACTTTCCATACAATAACCATCAGAGCATCACAACAAATCACAGCACATACCCAAGGCACACAGAGCTGCGCTCGGTAGTGAACTGAAAGCACGCTATAAAAATATAACTACTGAATAATAATAATAATAATAATAATAATAATAATAATAATAATAATAATAATAATAATAATAATAATAATAATAATAATAATAATAATAATAATGAAAACAACAACAACAGCAATAATAATAAACAAACTCCAGAAGAAGTCACCTATGAACAAAACCCAGAAGGAGTCACGGAAAATGAGAACTGGAAAATCCTGTGGGATATAATGATCCAGTGCGATCACCCGACCAGACTTAGGAAATTGGACATTATTGTGGGGAATAAAAAAGAAATAACTTGTATGACTATCGATATAGCATGCCCCAATGACAACGGGATCAATGGGAAGGAAGAAGAAAAAATTAATAACTATGACGATTTAAAGAGGGAAATACGAAGGTTGTGGTCAATGAAGAGAGTAGACGTGATACCAGTCCTAATTGGTGCACTTTGAAGTATCAGCACTCAACTACCAACATGGCTGAAAAATTTGAAGGTAGAACACCTACAAAAATCAGCATTACTTTTGAAATGCAAGAATTCTTTGCAGGATTCTTGAAACAAGACCGGTAAACAAGCGTCACCATAGTCTGCTGGCTGTGGACAGCTGGCACTTTCCATCGTACCCAGCAAAATAAGCTGTGAATTTAGTGAACAGCTGACACTGTAGTACATCTCCAGCGTTAGCTGTGCAAAATAATAATAATAATAATAATAATAATTAATAATAATAATAATAATAATAATAATAATAATAATAATAGTAATCCTTTCTCCGATATGCACAAAGACTGATATTTGGGAAAATTGGGCTAGTCGATTTCCTCGATTCCATGGTTCAAATGGTATTTATTCTATCATTCTCAAAAGGATAAAAAGCAAAATTTGAACTCGGAACAACTTTTGCCCGACACGCTAACAACACTGCCAAATCACTACCTTTTAGTAGTAATATTTTGAAATTTTACAAAAAAAATCATCACTTTTAGTTGAAGGTGGTTATTTCATACCATCGACCCCAGTACTTAAATGGTTTTTATCTTATCGGATTCGGTGGGTGTAAGGACAAAGTTGGTTCCGTCCAAATTTGAACACAACGTTATGAATCAAAAGAAATACAGCGTGGCACGTTGTCGATTGAGCTAACGAGTGTACCTGCTTAGACAGAGACCAAAAAAAATAAAATAAAATAAAATCAAGGACGTCAGCCACAACACCAAAAGCAGCCATAACGATACGTTGATGATGATGATGATGATGATTTTAAAGAATGATAATAATAAGGATGGTGATGAGGAGTAGGAGAGGAAATTAGAAAATAACAAGAAAGAGAAGAAACAGGTAAAGAAGGAAATATATGATGGAGATGATATACTCTTTCAAAACAAGAAAGTGGGGCTGTTTATAGACCTTTGGACATTTATAGCTACTATTTTATGTTCAATTTATATAGAAAGTGATCAAACACGACTAGGTGTTGTTATTTTGAAGTTTTAAAAAATGATGATGTTATTGAAGTTTTAAAAAATTGATGTTGTAACAATAATTGATTGCAGTTTATGCGAAAAAAAAAACCGGCCCAAAAATTTTGAAGGGAGAGGGTTAGTCGATTAAATCGACTCTATTGCTATAGACTGCTACGTTGTTCTATTGATTACTGAAAGACGATAATCAAAGCTAGCTTCGGCAAGACTTGAACGCAAAACATAAATCGCCGGAAGAAATATTGCAAGGCTTGTCTTACAAACGCTTTAAACGATTCTGCCAACCTTACTGATGATAGTAATGACAGTGGAACTGACGGTTGCTGTAATGTTGGTGTTGTTGCTGTTGCTATCCTTCATGTTGATGATGATGATGATCGTTGTGCTGGTAGCGGTGTAGTAAAGGTGATGTCAGCAGCAGTGGTGTTGGCGTTAGGGATGATGATGGCAGTGGAAAAAGTTGTTTCGGTGGTGATACACCGTGACGGTGGTGGTGGTGGTGGTGGTGGGGTGCTGCTGATATTTGTGGTACATGTGGGTATGGTGGTAGTTGATAGTGGGTGTTGTTGTTGTTGTTGTTGTTGTTGTGGTGATGGTGATGGTGTTGGTGGTGTTGTTGTTGGTGGTGGTGGCAGCAGTGTGTTAGACGTGGTGGTAGCGGTTGGCTGGTGGTAAGAACAGTAGAAAAGAGTGGAGGGTGACAGCGACGACAAAGTAGAAGGAGAAGGAGGAGAAGGAGAAGGAGAAGGAGAAGGAGGGGGAGGAGAAGAAGAAGGAGGAGGGGGAGAAATGGCAGGAGAGAGTGAGGCTGTGGCTGAATATAAAATGAAAATCGTGCATTCACGTATTTATTTAATGTATATTAGTTGATTATTGTTTCGCTTTATTTATTTATTTTTCCAATCATTTTATATTCTTTGGTTTTACACAGAAGTGTGTATAAGAATTAAATTCCTCATTACTCTTTGCATTCCTCCAAGTGAATGTGAAAAATACTGATTTGTAAAACATTAAGCGTGAAGAAGTTCATTAAAAATTATTTTCGTCGGAATCGAACCAGAATTTTGCATGAAAACGCAATGAGTATGTGAAGTTAATGAACTCATTACAAAATGTCTTTAGGAAATGTCACTCGACTTAGTAACACGAATTAATAAACATGCAGTTGTAAAATATGGTGAAATACACGATAAAATAGATAAACAATCGATAGGATAAAAGTAGAGGAAATAAATATATATAACATATAAATGAATAAATAAAAATTTACTTCATGAAACTTTGAAATGGAAAAGCAGGAATAGCCTAAGAATATATATTAGTAGTCAAAGCGATCACGTTATTTCATAAGCGATATGCAAAATCTCCTCAGAAAGAATCTTTTTTAGTAATATCACGATCCCCCAAATCAGATTATAAACTTCGTTCACCGTTCTAAGTCCAAACTTTCTCTATCAAATGCATGATGAATCACAAAGATGAACTTAATGAATAAGGACATACATGATATATATATATATATACACACACACACATATTTATATATATATGTCTGCGTGTGAAGAGCCAAGGGAAGTAATGCAAATGGGCTAATGGCATGAATTTGCATGAGTTAAGTGGTAATGTACGAAATGTCATGCAAAAGAAGAAAAAAATTTAATTGAAACTTCCCTGTTAGAGAAACAAAACCTACAAAGTTGAAGCAATTATGGCTCTCGAAGAACAGGGAGATAATATTAAAGATTTTAAAATTAATCTCAGATTCACTTGATATTCTCAGAGGAAGGAAGGACTGATCTTTGTAGGTAAGGGTTAACTAAAAACACGATTCGGGCTTTTAGGCATCCCTTAGAATTTTACGAATTAATTTAAAATTAGATACGAATAATTTGTACTCAGTATATTTTTGCATAAGTAAATAAAATAAAATAAAATAAAATGTGAAATAAATCAAATGGGCTATTTTGGATAAATTTATATTTGTTCCGAGGTACATCTAATGGCTACCCAGGGATAAAACATCAGCAATGAGCTTTGGGTCTTTCAAAACCAAACCACTTCACCCAGTTTATTGAGTTGGAGTTGATCAATTCCCAGTTTACGTTCCGCTAGCAGAAAATCACCAGTCTGCCCACATTATTGAAATCTATCTAGTGACTTTCTTAACTTCTGAAAGTTCTCTCTCCTCTTCGAGAGTCGCCAACAATTGTCGGTGGTTTTTTTTCTTTTTTTTTTATAAGAGGATATTTTCATTAAAACAAGTACGTTTTGCTTAAAAAATTACCCACACCCATGCAATTAGTCCATTTCATAGTATTTTTACACCATTCAAGGTTTTGACTTTTACATCTGAATAATGGTTGTTTGGGTTTCCCGCGACATTAGAATACACCTCAGTTTTCATTGCTCCATTTATAACATAATTTTCAAGTGCTCTGTTTGTCTCTCTCCCTCTCATTCTCACACACTCTCTCTCTCTTTCTATCTCTTCATGTATGTATATACTCGCTTGGTTATGGTTGTCCACGGAACCCGATGATAAGCATCTACTTCATTTGTCGATCCCTTGATAAATGCCGTTAGCTACTCTTTATAAGCATTTTCAGGCACCGACTGGAGACGTACATTTTCCCGGAAGATCTGCCTACATATCTCGCTTTGTATTCCACTAATAGTTCTGTGGCCGTTGTACCTGCAACTCAAAAGCACAGCCTTGTCGCACACTGTATCATTGATACTACTCGAAAACTACGCTAAGGATACACGTGATTATGGAATACTCCACCACTTACACGTAATATCAGAAGCAGATTATTTGTTTGATTTAACAACTGAATATTCGTCACCGAACGATGAGTGTTTCAGAGAAAGGATGCTTCCAAGTTTTGGGTGATTACTCCCTTTTAGGTTGTACTTTAGATAGACTTCTCTAGATCTCTAGCCGTGTGTTTACTTTGGTGTAGCTGGCCATACAGGATCTTACAAAGAATACGCTGGTCACGCATACCTACTTGACTGAGCCAATTCAGTTGGTGATGTATACAGCGAATTCATGTTGCAGAAGAATTAAATAACAAAAGAAAATGATTTGCACCACAGTAAAACACACACAACACGTATACTATATGAATTCAGTGCACTTTATACGTAGAGGGAATGAAAATGCTATAAAATCCATCATATAACACATTATCTATAAAATACAGCTAGAAAAAATAAAGTCGTTTCTCAACCACATGGCTTTGGGTTCAGTCCCACTGCGTGACATCTTAAGCAAGTGACTTCTACTATTGCCTCGGGCCGACCAAAGCCCTGTGAGGGAATTTCATGGACGCAAGCTGAAAGAAGCCCACCGTATGTATATTTATCTATGTACGTGTATCTCTGTGTCACTATTTGTACCCCATCACCTATTGACAAATGGTGTTGGTGTGTTTACGTCCCCGTAATTCCGTGTGTAAAAAGTGACCGATAGAATAAATACCAGGCTTTAAAGTCCTGGAGCCGATTCATTCCACTAAAACCTTCCAGGTAGTGCCCCAGCAAGTCTGCAGTGTAATGACTGAAAAACGTAAAGGTTAAACGTTAAAAGCATAAGTAGTAAAGAAGCATTGTCGCCGACAAGAAACCACAAAGGTGCTAGCCACGAATATATTTCAGATTATAGGCGCAGGAGTGGCTGTGTGGTAAGTAGTATGCTTACCAACCACATTGTTTTGGGTTCAGTCCCACTGCGTGAAACCATAGGCAACTGTCTTCTACTATAGCATCGGGCCGACCAAAGCCTTGTGAAATGATTTGCTAGACGGAAACTAAAAGAAGCCCGTCGTATATATATATATATATATATATATATATATATATATATATGTATGTGTGTGTATATGTTTCTGTGTCTGTGTTTGTCCGCCAGCATCGCTTGACAACCGATGCTGGTGTGTTTACGTCCTCGTAACATAGCGGTTCGCCAAAAGAGACCGATAGAAAAAGCACTAGGCTTACAAAGAATACGTCCTGGGATCGATTTGCACGACTAAAGGCGATGCTTCAGCATGGCCGCAGTCAAATGATTGAAACAAGTAAAAAGAGAGTAAGAGTTTCAATGTAAACGTAACTATTTTAAGTCTTAGGACTGAAACGCTTTCATCGAAGATAGACGTACAAAACTTAGACAATGCGATTGACAATGCATCTACTACAAGGGTTTACTGCTGCAGATATGTAGCAGAACACAAAAGCGAAAGCTGGTAGAAAATAATAGTTTATTATGCAATCATCGTATATGGAATTCTCCGAAAACTAATCTAATAAATTACCTATACTATCTCTTCTAATAGGATAATGCATACTAAAACCAACATGTATATAGATTATTTTTGAAAGAAAACAGCAAACTAAAATTTAATACTATAGCTGTAATTAATCCGGTGAGGATAATTGTACGAAAGCATGCCGTTAAGAGTGCCATTATCACAAATTCATTTAGACGATGTAAGCTTACATATCACATAATATCAAGGTATGAAATACATTTTTAAAGAATTGAATACAAACAACTTTAAAATGAAATATATGATGATTAGCAAATTAGTAAATTGGACAAAGCGGAAGTACAATGGGGGCATACGCTGTAACAGTGCGTCAACGCATCCACCATTTTCCTACATCTGGTGGACGGCACTTTTGTACCAATTAGGGGACAGCCCCGTAACATATGGGTTCATTTGGGTAGTCGTTGATGGAGAGAGTTTTTCCATGTCAGAGTGCAAATCCTAACCTAACCGCTTCTAGTCACTTTTTACGACACCCAGAGGAAACGTTGGGTCTGTTCTTTGACATGTCGGTCCCTACACTGCACAAATTTGAACACGGACATGTTTTAAGCAAAATATAGTAAAATTTTTTACACACACACACATACATACCTATGCGTGTGTACAATTGACCATAACAATTTACAGTGCCTCAGAAACTGATGAAAGAGAGGGGGGAGGAGGGGAGAGATAGAGGGAGCGATAAAAAGAGGGTGAGAGAGAGAGAGCGAAAGAGAGAAAGAGAGAGGATAGCACCCTCAGAGCGGAGACCTGGTCCGAATGCTTACGGCATATTATAATCATCTCAACTCACTTATGGTGATTTCTATTGGTAATAAATCAGTATACGGACCAAAACTACAAGTATTTATATTTGTGTGTGCGTACACACGCACAAACATATATAAAGAGAGAGATAGTGTGGGAGTGAGAATGTGTACACAGACGCACATATACATACATATATATATATATATTATATATATATATATATATATATATATAGTATGTAAAAGGACCATTATTTTTATGAGTAAACAATGTCTGAGGGAAAATATTCTCTAAGTAGTGGAAGAGGCTAAAAAACTTTTTTGGCTGCTATTTCTAGAAAGTTCAGCATGCGGCAAAGCAATCCAATTGACTAAGCCCTAATTATATAATATTTTATACATACATACACATACATACACACATACATATACACATACATATGCATACACACATGATACACATATACAAGCGTGCACATACAATATGTGAGAGGTCTTAGGAGAAAAGGTAATCGGGGGTGCTAGGGGAACGGTGGGTTTGGGTGGGGGGGTGTCATTAATCTGGTTGCCGGGTAGGTCTATAGTTCTTGTAGTTCGCATACTTCTTATGCATACAATTTGGGGAGTGTTCTGAGATTTTGTTAAGGAGAGGGCCTTTGGCGAACAAGATCTCTAGGCTCTCCGATATGCAGAGGTCACAGCAGGTATGGCCTCCTGTGTACGAGCGCGCCTTCTGTAGTAGTTTCCACTTGGTCTTGAAGGGGATGGAGTTCCTTTTAAGGTACCAGATGTGGGCGGCGAGGGTAGTTTCGTTGGATTTATCCTGTCGCCGGAACGAGTGTGTGTGTGCGTACCAACGGGTCTTAAAGCTGTTTGACGTCATTCCTATGTAGGATTTTCTTTTATCGTCAGGGCCTGATCTTACCTCGCATGTATATACTAGGTCCCTCTGTAGGCAGTTGTTGTTGAGGGGGCAGGTGGTTTTATCAGGGCAGTTGCAATTGCTATCGGACGTTGGATGGGCCTCGGAAAAAGTAGATATGTTAAGTTTTTTCACATTGTTGTTGGCTAGGTTCCTGGCTAGATTGGGCGTGGTAGAGTAGGAGAGTCTAATAGTGTTCTTATTTAGGATAGTGTGGTACTTATGTTGGGTGGGGAAGTGTTTCTGTAGGAGAGTGAAGAAGATTTTTGCTACAGGTGTAGCGACCTCACGGTTGAAGGGGGGGTTGTACCAGCTAATGTGTCTTCGTCTATTTTTCCTGGGTTGGCGTGGGGCTATACTAGTATAGGTAATCTTATCTTTGAAGCCACTGCGGGCCAGGGCCTCGTTGTAATAGGGGGCTGCGGCCTTAAAAATATCTTCCGAGGCGGACAGGCTAGAAATTCTAATTGAGACACTTTTTACTAGGTTATCTAATATATTTTTGGGGTGGTTGGAATTAATATCTATATATTTAAGGGATTCATTCGGTTTGTGGTACGGGTAATAAAGTGAGGTTTTTAAGTCGAGGGTGACATCAAGGAAGTTAGCTTTAGTTAAGTTGGATTCTAAGGTAATCCTAAGACCTAAGTTTTTAAAGAAGGTGTAAAGATTCTTCCGGAACCCATCCGTGGTCCTGGGGTTTATTTTGTGGAGGGCGAAAAGGCCGTCATCTCGGTAAAGACCACCGGAGAGGCCTGTGAATAGGGTTTTCAGCCTATGGAGGATGAAAAGGCCCACTAGGTCACTTATTTCAGCAGAGTCGTTAGCGCCCATGCTGACGTCGAAGGGGGTCACAGATTTTTTGTTGATCCAGTGGGATCCGTCATAGAAAAGAAAAGTCTTACGTGCGTGGAGGATCACATCTTGCTCGGCCTCGGTGATGGTGGAAGACCTCCTGGCGAAGTTAATCGCGTCGATCAGCAAGCTCTCCGATATGGAGGCGTAGTAATCCTCGATATCCAGTTGTAGGAATCGGGTGTTGCTTTTATCAGGTAAATCCCGGAACCAGGTTATTGCCTCGGAGGTCCTATTCCAGAGTGGAAGGGGTGAAGCTTCACGCATTTTTGGTAAAATCCTGTCCAGGATCTTCTTGCTGACGGATCCGATGTCAGACTTGGTTGGGTTAATCAAACGGACCGACGGTTTATTTTCGAAATGGTCTTTGTGGTCTATCCTACATAGGAATGACGTCAAACAGCTTTAAGACCCGTTGGTACGCACACACACACTCGTTCCGGCGACAGGATAAATCCAACGAAACTACCCTCGCCGCCCACATCTGGTACCTTAAAAGGAACTCCATCCCCTTCAAGACCAAGTGGAAACTACTACAGAAGGCGCGCTCGTACACAGGAGGCCATACCTGCTGTGACCTCTGCATATCGGAGAGCCTAGAGATCTTGTTCGCCAAAGGCCCTCTCCTTAACAAAATCTCAGAACACTCCCCAAATTGTATGCATAAGAAGTATGCGAACTACAAGAACTATAGACCTACCCGGCAACCAGATTAATGACACCCCCCCCACCCAAACCCACCGTTCCCCTAGCACCCCCGATTACCTTTTCTCCTAAGACCTCTCACATATTGTATGTGCACGCTTGTATATGTGTATCATGTGTGTATGCATATGTATGTGTATATGTATGTGTGTATGTATGTGTATGTATGTATAAAATATTATATAATTAGGGCTTAGTCAATTGGATTGCTTTGCCGCATGCTGAACTTTCTATATATATATATATATATATGTGTGTATGTATAGATAGACATATATATCAACATAATCCAAGTTTAATGTACTAAATTGCATTTTATATATATATTGATTTCATGTTAGATAAGTTCAAGTTTGCATGATATGCGTGTACATGTATATATATATATATATATATATATATATATATATATATATATATATGTATATATATATATATGAACATATATATATATATATGTTCATATTTTATGTGTGCTTGTGTCTGTGTGTGTGTGTAAAATACACTCACTCACTCACTCACACACACACACACACAAATATATCAGATATATTTAGATAAAGAACAATAGGCTGTTAGAAAATATGCTGAGGAGACTAAAATAACATCGAAACGTTTTTTTCGCTTTGGCATATATCCCCTACCCTATGAAAAAAATTAAAAAACCTTCCAGCCGAATACTTTTTTTTTTACCAAAAATAAATATATAAAATAAAATGAAATAAACAGAGGTGCAAAAATCCCTCAGAGCAAAAGGATCCCTAAAATAATAAAAAATATCATGAAGCAAAAGACAAACAGATAACAACTATGTTTTATGCATCTAACATACATGTTGGTGCGTGACATTAAGACATAATTTTCAGTAAAGATGGAATAGGGATCTTAATAGATTTGTCATTACGCTTTTGAATATTAGAAAAGAAAGCACTATTTATTTATATGTTAACTGGAAGCCAAATCTTAGCATTTTAGCATTTCACTGGCTTCATGACAATAATATCATGGCAGAAATTTTCTGACATAAAAAAAAAAATGAAGTTTTCAAATTATATATTTAATATCTAACAACTACATTCTTAAGATCGGGTACAACTTCACGCGAACATAAACACGCGTATCACATATACACGAGCGTATATATACACGCACACAAGAAACACATGCATAATAGCGGATGCAAAAATGCTCACCTTGTATATTATAATTACATAAAAAACATATTTTTGTAAATATTTCTATGTCGATGTATAGTTTATATCAAACCTACACACTAACAATCGCAAGTACGTTCACCATCATATAAGCTACAAATATACCCCCTTCCTCTCACTCTTTCTCTCACACACACATACACCCATATATACACTCGTACATAATAACTCCCACACAATACAAGTACATATATTTCATTCGAAGCACGACTTTCTGTTTTACGAAATTATGTCTGTTTATTTTCTATTCTGAACTTTTTGGCATATAATAGAGAGTGTTTGAAAGTTTATGCATATCTCTTTTACTCGTTGGCACAAGATCACAAGATGTCTAACTATAGATGGTCATGTGATTAATAACTTAGGTTCACACTCATAATTCATTCGAGCATGTCTGCCAGAGATATACATTTTGAATTTGCAATATGCTAACGTACAAGCAAAAAACAAATAACAAATAACAACAGCTTCTTCGTGAATGTGTGGTAAGTAGCTTGCTTACCAACCACATGGTCCCAAGTTCCGTCCCACTGCAGCCTGGGCAGGTGTCTTCTACCGTAGCCTCGGGCCAACCAAAGCCTTGTGAGTGGATTTGGTAGACGGAAACTGAAAGAAGCCCGTTGTACATATATATATAATATATATATATATATATATATATATATATATATATATGTATATATATATATATATATATATATATATATATATATATATAATATATATGTGTGCGTGTATCTCTGTTTGTCCCCCCAACATCGGCAAAAGGGACCGATAGAATAAGTACTAAGCTTACAAAGAATAAGTCCTGAGGTCCATTTGCTCGACTAATGACGGTGCTCCAGCATGGCCTCAGTCAAATTATTGAAACAAGTAAAAGAATAAAGGAATAATCAGAAAAAAGAGCAGTGCGCAGTGAATTTGTATATCTTCTCAGATAATGTATCTTCACTTGTACAGGCAGGCCCACGTAAGAAGTGAAGAGTAAAAGGTACTCCTGTATGTAAAATTTATTTCTCCACATCATACATACATCTAAAGTGTAGCGTCCCCATCTTCGGCCGATATAGGTTAAAATCAGTCGAATTACAGGCGTGGTTATCAAAACCCAGCGACCAAATATGACAGGGCATATTTTCCAACACTCTGAATTCTCAGATTTTATCGACGTTGAAGGGATGGAAGTCAATGTTCACCTCAGAATAAAATAAACTCGAAGAACTCTGTCCATTTCTCTAACGATTCCATGAATTTAACGCTTTCACCTCTCGAAAACTAGTGAGATCATCGTGACCCATGGCAGTCTGAATTTTTGCCGATCAATAACCGCAGTAAAAAACGGAGGTATAGAAAAAAATCGATAGTCTGTTTCGAATTTTACTAAAGAGTAAATCCTGCTAAAATTATCAAAAGAACAACTGGTGGTGTTTGGTGGTATTAAATCCAGTGGAGTGTTAGTCTGGGATAAGTAAAAACAAATACAAGGAAAGCAAAAGTTTTCACATACTTTTTCTTGCTCGTAGAAACAGAACATGAAACCATTTTCCACTAAATGAAGTAAAGTATTTTTTGAGAGAAATATTGGAATATCAAAATACGTTAGCATTTGAAGCAGAGTTTAATGTATCTTTTCAAGATTAAAATTATTGGGACGAATATACTATCATACACAAACATGCGTTTACGCGCACCTCACATACATGCATACATACATACATACATACATACATACATACATACATACATACATACATACATACATGCAGACAGACGAACAGACGGACAGACAGACTTACATACATACATACATAGTACTACGTACATACATACGTACATATATTTGCATACATGCATACGTACATGCATACATAAGTACATACAGACCTACATACATACGTACGTTCGTACGTAGTACAAACATACATACATAGTGCATACATACATACGTACATATATACATATATATGTACATACATACATACATAACTTTATTTTCCCATGAGTGTGTATGTATACATATGCATGTGTGTTTCCGTGTGCATGCGATTTCTTAAATATTTCGCAGGATTTATTTATTATTATTTATTTATTTATTCATTTATATATTATTTATTTATTTCACATATCTACTGTGAAAATATTTAAGAGAATTTGTAAGTTTGAGGAGAAACTTAAGTAATTTAATTTTCAGATGTATCTGTGTAAAAATGAAAATGATCAGTCATTAGAAATACATACTCACATACATACAAATATACATACATGCATACATACATACATACATACATACATACATGCATACACACATGTATGTATGTATATATGTATATATGGATGTGGTGGTGGAAACAGGAACAGGGAACCCAAACATATAATTTTTTTATCATTCATAACTGGCAAAAGTTTTGGAGTGACGCTGGCAGGTATTAGTGCCAACGGGCGAAACTCTCGGTTCCTGAGCCACTCTCCAACTTTTGCACGTTATTAATAACACACATACATGCACACACACACATACGTTCGTGGTTGTGCGCTAAGACGTTTGCTTCATAACCACTTGTCTCCGGGTTCAGCCCCAATACGTTGCACCTTGGGCAAGTATCTTCTGCTATAGCTTCGGGTCGATCAAAATTTTTGGGTGGATTTGTTGGTCAGAAACTGAAAGATGCCCGTCGAGTATATGCGTGCGTATGTGTGTGTGTGTGTGTGTGTGTGCGTGCGTGTGTGCGTGTGTGTGCGTGTGTGTGTGTGAAAGAGAGAGAGAGAGCGGGAGGGAGAGAGATTTCACATGCCTCCAAGGTCAACTTTGCCTTTCATCTTTTGGAGGTCGATCAAATACCAGCTCAGCTTAAGAGTCGATTCTTCTCTCTCATTCTCTCTCTCTCCCTCTCTCTCTCTCTCTCTCAGTCTCTCTCACTTGCTTTTCTCTCCCAGTCTCAAATGCCCTACCTATCAGTCTATCGCTCTCTGAAACCATGCACACTCTCTCTCCTTCTCTATCGCTCAATCTCTGTATTCTGCCTTAATCTAAAGTCCAGCCTTAGTATTCTGTGCAACTCAGATTCGTTCGGGAATTACGTTAAAAATACACGCATCTCAAAAATATCCA
Organism: Octopus sinensis; assembly: GCF_006345805.1. Lineage (NCBI taxonomy): Eukaryota > Metazoa > Mollusca > Cephalopoda > Octopoda > Octopodidae > Octopus > Octopus sinensis. The sequence goes on along the minus strand of NC_043003.1, from coordinate 59,624,726 downwards.
ACGGTTTATTTGTTAATTTTACGAAGAATAAATCAACGAGTGAAATAATCGAATGCTTATCATGGAGGATGACTGAGATTTAATAATCCTTATAGTTTATTGTATAATATATTCAGGAATATTTTACAATTCATCAACTGTAGAACCAGAAACGGCTGTGGAGTTAAGAAGCTCGCTTTTACAACCACTTGCTTTTGAGTTCAGTCCCATGTTGAGTTCATTCCCATGGGCAAGTGTCTTCTGATATAGTTCTAGATGAAAGAACGTCTTCTGAATGAATTTGACAGAAGGAAGTTGGGTGGAAGCTTATCTTTGTATATATATATTATATATATATATATATAATATATATATATATTATATACATATATATACATACAAATATGTATACACACACATACATACATATATATATATATATTATATATATATATATATATATATATATTATATATATATATATATATATATATAATATATATATATATAGATAGATAGATAGATAGATAGATAGATAGATATAGATAGATAGATAGATAGATAGATAGATAGATAGATAGATAGACATGTGCGCGCGCGTGCGTGTTGGGTCTGTGTGTTTGACCCTACCGCTGCTTGCCAAACGATGACCTGCTTGTAGCCTAGCGGTTCGGCAAAAATTGACAGATGGAGTATGTGCTAGACTTAAAAATAGTAGCGGGTTGATTTGTTCGAATGAAATATTTCAATGCGGTACTCCAGCATGGACGCAGTCCAATAACTAAAGCAAGTAAGAGGTAAAATATATAAGATATCTGAACATTAAGATATTTTTGTCTTTTGGTCACTTTCAGAATTATACAGTCACCCATAGTATAAGCACCGCTGGTATAACACAGAAAAAAAACTGAATAAGGAATATAGCTATAAGAATGTTATTTTGTGTTCTATTCAAATTCACAGCAAAGGAGGAGTGGTTTAAATGCCTTGAAAAAATGTATGCTTAAATTTTATATTCCCGAGTTCGATCTCCCCAGTATAAACGAATA
>NC_043003.1:59553698-59613698 GCF_006345805.1 Octopus sinensis | reverse complement strand
TATATATATATAGTCATATATCAACTTTACTTTCGGTATCAGTAGTGTGTGTATGTATACACGCACATATTCATAGATATGCATATTATATATTACCATATATTTATGCATACATATCCTATACATACTATATATATATATATATATATATTATATATATATATATATATTATATATATATATATATATATATATGTGCATAATGAATGTGTGGTGGTACATGTATCATCATAATACACGAATTTCTCAGCATTGCTGATATTTACATAGGAAAATATTTGGGTGCAACACATCCACATCTGCACAATTTCCCATGAATTCATGTGAGTGATGACAAGAATTCCCCATACAAACGTATTGAAGCGTACGGATAGTATTACTCGTTGCAAGCAAATATATATATATATATATATTATCTCCACTACTTTATTATCTCCCCTTTTTCCCAGTTCTCTTGTGCGACCCCTCTGTCCGGCATTCGCCATGATAGATCGCTAGCCACTACAAATTCTTTATTTTCTCTCCTTGTATCTTTCTGTGTTCCTTTCTGTGGAATGCGTGGGCGCAAAACCTTAAAGACTTTTTCTCTTCCGGAGCGTTAAACTAATAGATCTGTATGTTGTCTACTTCACCTGTCTTCGCCTTTGTTTTTTTTGTTTTGTGAATTCTCCCTATATATATATGTGTGTGTGTGTGTGTTTGTGCATGTGTGCGTGTGTGTGTAAGGAGAGAGAGAGAGAGAGAGAGGAAGTTGATTATATGGACCCCAGTAAGCAACTGGTACTTAATTTCATCGACCCCGAAAGGAGGAAAGGTAAAGTCGACCTCGACGGAATTTGAGCTCAGACTGTAAGGACCGACGAAATACCTATTTCTTTACTACCCACAAGGGGCTAAACACAGAGAGAACAAACAAGAACAGACAAACGGATTAAGTCGATTGCATCGACCCCAGTGTGTAACTGGTACTTAATTTATCGACCCCGAAAGGATGAAAGGCAAAGTCGACCTCAGCACAATTTGAACTCAGAACGTAACGGCAGACGAAATACCGCTAAGAATTTCGCCCGGCTTGCTAACGTTTCTGCCAGCTCGACTTCTTATTCATGCTAATATAATACCAGCCTGAAGATGAACCTATGAAAATCTAGAAATGTTGAAAATGAATTTAGAAACTGAACTTTTTACAAAAAAAACCTCAAACGACTAATAGGAAAATGTAAACAAAAATGAAAAAATCCTATTTAAAGAAAATAGAATTAGATTACAGTTGCGTTTTTAATACAGGTTTAATATATATATACATATATATATGTATTATATATATGTGTATATATATAATATATATATATATATATATGTATGTATGTATGTATATGTATATATATTCATAATACTCATGAATACATTATATACTGATATACGTGCATATATATAAATACATATATACGTATATATATATGTATATATATATATATGCATGTATGTATGTATATGTATGTATAAGCATATGCATATTTAAGTGTATAAATACAAAGGTATATTCACACACACGCACAGATGCATACATATATTCAAGTATAGTCACTGACCTGATTAACGTAATGCTAAAAAAGAAATTGCTAATTAAGAAAAAAATTTCTGAAGTGAAGACAATTCGAATGCTTACAATCTAAAATTAGATAACCAATCAACGAAGTACTTTGCTCAAATAGTAATCCATTTACTCTCGTTCGCATGCACATACATATATGAGCTACATTCACGCCAGACCGCACACACATACACACACATGCACACACACACTCACACACACAGATGCACATACATCTTTAAGTCTGAAGCTCTCATTAATCATTAATGCTTTTTTCTTCCCTCGACTTGTAGACACAATCGTATAATACTTTTAGGCCTTTCTATTCCTATGCCATAATGATTATTTCATTAATCTAAAAATATGCTTGATACTTCATTTTACATATGGTCTGCTTCTTCTGAATATCTTATAAATACAGCTGGTATGTTGTATAAGTAATATTTTATCTGACTCTTCATGAAGGAATACAGGAATGGATGTGTTATTAACATACAGCCTGTTTATGTTGTATATCGCAATTATTTTATATAACTCTTCATAAAAATAAATGCAGGTATTGATAAGGGTTTCACGAGATTGCTTTGGAAAAATGTGCTTCTGTTTTCGATTGTTATTCATAGACCACCGGAGTTTGGATGTCTTCTACATATTTGGGTCCATCAAAGCTTTCGTGGGGACATTTTGTGACGGGAAAACCGTCTCCATTAGTTGTACACATCAGCCATGACCCTCTTTAACACCAGAAACATCCGTTTAGATTCCTTTGATTGAGCGCATTCATTTCGATACAGACCTTCACTATGTGAATAATGTTCTACCCAGTGCCAAGGGATGCTGTGAATCATCATCACAGTTGCTCTGTTTCCTCTGACATAGCAATTAAGAATACATAACATGAATATGTGTATATAGGAGCAACCCAGACTTTGTGTTGTTTGCTAAATACTGAAGATGTAATTTATCAATTACATAATCCTGGTAGTGACATGCTGAAACGCGTGTAGGTTTTATAAGCATAAAATGCTGTTTTTCGTATTTAATTAATTCTAATGTGTATGTGTGTGTGTGTGTGTGTGTGTGTGTGTGTGTGTGTGCGTGTTTGTGTGTGTGCGCGTGCATGTCTTTGTGTGTTCGTCTGTGCGCGCATGTGTATGAGTGGTATGTATATATGTAAAGGGAGAGAAGCGTGACAGACCGACAGATTTATAGAAACACTGTCAGATAGGGAGATAGGTAATCACATATACCCAGGCATACGCCATGCACTCAAACACACACAAGGAGAGACTTCTGTTCGGGCATATACAAGAATATTAAATGACATAAGACTGTGTGCGAATGCACCGTGCCAAGGTCTCTGCACACATGCTAAAGTATGTACCCGCATACAAAACAGTTGATTGTTATTATCCATTAGTGAGAAAAGCAATTTATCAATTACTGAAGTACATAGAATAGTTTAAAATAGCTTAAAATTAACTAAGAAATCAAGGAAATATTTTCTTCATACTCATATAATCTATATTTCCTCATGCTCACATTGAAACGCACTGATACAGCAACGCACACAAAGATCTATCTATCTATCTATCTATCTATCTATCTATCTATCTATCTATCTATCTATCTATCTATCTATCTATCTATCTATCTATCTATATATATATATATATATATATATATATACATATATATACATATATATACATATATATACATATATGTAGTTAGATAGATAGATAGATAGATACGTATATATATATATATGTATGTATATATGTAAAGGGAGAGAAGCGTGACAGACCGACAGATTTATAGAAACACTGTCAGATAGGAGATAGGTAATCACATATACCCAGGCATACGCCATGCACTCAAACACACACAAGGAGAGACTTCTGTTCGGGCATATACAAGAATATTAAATGACATAAGACTGTGTGCAAATGCACCGTGCCAAGGTCTCTGCACACATGCTAAAGTATGTACCCGCATACAAAACAGTTGATTGTTATTATCCATTAGTGAGAAAAGCAATTTATCAATTACTGAAGTACATAGAATAGTTTAAAATAGCTTAAAATTAACTAAGAAATCAAGGAATATTTTCTTCATACTCATATAATCTATATTTCCTCATGCTCACATTGAAACGCACTGATACAGCAACGCACACAAAGATCTATCTATCTATCTATATCTATCTATCTATCTATATCTATCTATCTATATCTATCTATCTATATCTATCTATCTATCTATCTATATCTATCTATCTATATATATATATATATATATATATATAATATATATATATATATATATATATATATATGTATATATATGTACCTTTGTTATTTTAATTATTATAATTCTTCCTATAAGGAAGAAGGTGTTACTTCAGAAAGGAATAATGCTCTACTACTGTGATTCTGTTGAGAAAAATCGATGTATGGTACATGTGAAATTTAGGAAAAATCGTGCATATTATTCCTGACTCCCCGGCAGATTGTAATTCCAAAATAAGTGTTCGCTGGTCAGTTGCTTGCTTGGAAACTGTTGCTCTTCATATTTACCACCTACATTTATTATATAGCGGATTACACAACTAATTACGTATGTGCATATATGTGTGTATAATTCCCAGATGAGAATCGGATATCCTCCGTATAGAATACACCTAGTAGTGGTCAAAAGATTTAAACTTGAACAGGTAAAAGGGTAAATGGAAGGATAAGCAAATTAGGCAGCTCTATATACAAAGAATATTTAATAAACTAAGTATAAAACGTGTACATACGTTTAGTGACAAAAAGGTCCGAAATACTCAAAATACTAATGACATCAACAATTAAAGGTTACAAATCCAACGCACACACATAAACACACTCACACACACATAAATATTCGTTAGTTTGTATCTATCGAACTATGTAAATTGCATTCTTTCCATTGTAACCGATGGAAAGTATAGTTCTACATTTAAAAGATGAGGAATTATGTACACTATTTACATTCGACGGCTATTTGTCCTCATCATGTTTGCTGTTAACACAACGTTTCGGTTGATATACCTTCCAGCCTTCTTCAGGTGTCTTGGGGGAAATTTCGAACCTGGGTTCTCATTCGTAAGGTATTTTTCGATGTTATTATTATTATTATTATTATATTATTATTATTATTATTATTATTATTATTATTATTATTATTATTATTATTATTGTTCAGGTCTCTGCTTGGAATCGAACTCGGAATCTTGGGGTTAGTAGCCCGCGCTCTGTCCTCATCTCTTAAGCACTACGCCATATGTCGTGAGTATATGGCGTAGTGGTTAAGAGATGAGGACAGATATCTGTCGAATGTAAATAATCTATGATGGAAAGTATCTTTTCAACTTTGTTATGCTTTCTGTTATTATCTGTTGGGTGATTCCCTTCGCAATCTTTTCCTTTGACTGTCATGCACACACACACACACGCAAATTTACACAAATACACACAAACACAGATATATGTGTGAGTGAAATTCAACGATAAGTTCTCAATAGACCAAAGTAGAGTTGGATAAGATATATTCAACACTGAGTTCTTATACTTAAATATACATATATACTTAATATATATTATAGTTACATTTATTCATATATAAATATATACGTGTGTTTGTAAATGCATGTGTTCGCATGTGTGTGTATAAACTCCGTGAAAATACTCGCTGTGGTTCGTAACATTTTGTCTCACAATATAATACTGTGCATGTGAATATCTATCTCTCATTTGTTTTGAAGTGAAAAAAAAAAACGTGTTTTATAGACCAAACTTGATCATGCCAACATAAACCCATCGTCTGTGTATAACAAAAATTAATCAAAATTTGTCACGTATGAAATATGCTCATTTGAAATATGTATATGGCATTTTTATTATATATTTTATTTTACAGGTTCACATGGAAGACGATACGAAACTGAAGGCCACCCATTTATGTTCTTGTATTGCGAGAGCAGAATGCTACAGCAGCGATTCATGAGCTTCCAAGATTAACACATATGCATGCTTTTGGCTGAAGAAATACATGAATCATTGAATATTTTAAAAATCAAGAAACCCTCAGCCGTTACTACTACTAATATTACTAGTACTACTATTACGACGACAACGGTGACTACTACTACTACTACTACTACTACTACTACTACTAATACTACTACCATTACTACTACTAGCATTACTACTACTGCTGCTGCTGCTGCTTCTACTATTACTACTCCTACTGCTGCTTTACTTTTTCATATGCATTTTAGCAAAACATGAGGAGGCAAAAATGGAACCCTTAGTCCTAAATTCTACAATTAAACTTTGTTGATTCCTAATTATTATTCTATAAGGGTCTCACAGTGAGTATATTTATATTTAATAACTTGGGCTCGTTGGTTTTATATAAAAGAAAATTTAAACGGAAGAAAAACTGCAAAAATAAAAATAAAGAGAAACATTTCTGTAGTATCGGAAATCTACAAACGAAATTTGGAACTCCGAGCCATAAATGTGATATGAAAAGATAAAGGAAATATCTAATAATAATAAACGGCAGTTGACTGAAAACAAATTGTAATGTTATAAAAAGCGCTTGTTTTAAATAAAGTATTTTGTGCCAAATATTTTACTGTGTTATGAAGTGAATTAAAGTACGTCAAAGTCAACAATATATATATAGAGAGATGTGTGTGTGTGTAAACATATGTGTTTGTGTGTAAAAGTATGTACGTATGTATGTATTTATGTATGCTTCTCGTAGATTTTCATGTATGCATTTGTGAGTTTATATTTCTTCTTTCTTGTACTTTCTTCACAACTCTAGGGGAGAGGGAGGAAGGGGAGAGTTGTTATACTTCAGATTGTTCGTCATCTACGCCTTTCCATTTTGTTCGATTTATGCCATCGTCTAAATAATTCTCGCGTTAGAAAGAAAATGCATTTTAAATCGCCTTATACCTGTATTGTGTATACATTGCACAAACAGACATTTACATAAGGGTATAACCACAAATCCATACAACTACGTAGATTCACACACACACACACACATACACACACATATATATATATACACAAACACATGCACATACATAATACTAGTACAGGCTCTGACAAGAAAGTAAGCATTCCAGTTATAAACAGACTCACCCTAACATACATACACACGCAATCATATATCTGTATGAGTATGCGTGTCTGCACGCACACACAAACACAGACACACAAACACCCGCGCACACACACTCACATATATATATATATATATATATATATATATATATGTGCAAGTGTGTATGTGCGTGTTTGTGTGTGTGTGTGCAAGTATTCTTTAGAAGTCTATCGGCTAGAGAAATAATTTCCCATTTTTATTCATCTGTAATATCTATAATTTTCTCTCATTTTTTTCCTTGTGGGATGAGAACAATATTTGAATTTATTGATTATCTTCTATTATTCTTTTGATTGTTATTTAAAAAAAGAAGCAAGCATATTAATAAAATTAAGTGTTACTTTAAAAAACTGCTCCTCTCTCACTCTCTCTCTCTCTCTCTTTCTCTCCCTCTCTTTCTCTCTCGTCCTGTCTTCCTTTTCTCGAAAACCTAGTTTTGCTTTCTCGTGTATTTCCAGTTCTTGCATGTGGCACGTTTATTTTTATTACGTAAGCAGCGGCTTGACTGATAATTAAATTGGCTTTTGGTAATAAAATAATCTAGGCCCTAATTCTATCGAGACCGCCACCATATTTTTTTGTTTTGTTTTTTTCCAGATTTTCATTTAATCAATGATAAAGATAATTCATTCTATTTTGCCGAACCTTATCTCTGATTTGAATAGATTTTAACAAAATTTCATCATCGCAACAAAGAGGAAGAGACAAAATGGCTGATTGGATAAAATATCTGTTTTTAGGCTAAGGAGGCATGTGTTCGGTGACTATCACAGGTTATATGCGGCTCCCTTTGTAAATCTTTGATTATTACCTGCCAATATACCTTGAAGCAAATTGTGTAAGAACAAAGAGAGAACGACTGAGTGAGAGAACATTAATCAAACAACCTCTAAATGGTGAATAATTTGCTTGTTTGATTGTGTATAATGCCAAGATCGGATCCTCTTATAGATGAAAGAAACATAAGAAATCTTCAAGTATTTTTTGCACCAAACGCTTTCGATAGCACCAAGGAAGTTTAGAAGGATTAGAAATCGCTTGATGTAAATAATTTTGGATGCTGAGTAACATAACTGACACGAAGTGTTCTAGAGTAAAGAGATCACACAATAAGATCGCAGTTCTTAATTAATTAATACAAGATTTTGACAGGTTTGGAATATTTAACTTCCAACTAATTATTAGTCTCAAAGAAAAGAAAATGAATCAAAAATACTTATCTGACGAGAAATCTCGTGTATGTATGTATGTATGTATGTATGTATGTTGTATGTATGTATGTATGTATGTATGTATGTATGTATGTACGTACGTATATATATATATATATATATGTATATATATATACATATATATATATATATATATATGTATATATATATATATGTATATATATATATGTATATATATATATATATATATATATATATATATATATATATATATATATATATATATATATATATATACAAGGGTTGGACAAAATAATGGAGACACCTTAATTTTTCAAACAAATTTATTTTAATATGGGACCGACTTTCGCAGCATTTACAGGTTGAATTCTACGAGGTATGGATTCGTACAAAGTTTGAATTGTTTCCAAAGGAATTTCTGTCCATTCTTCAGCTAAAACAGTCTCCAGGTATTGTAGTGATGATGGTGGAGGAATTTGACTCCTTACTTGTTCTTCTAAAATGCACCATAAATGTTCAATAATATTGAGATCTGGGGACGGTGCTGACCAGATAAGATGTTCAACTTCACTAGAATGTTCCTCGTGCCATTCAGCAACAACTTTAGCTGTGTGGATTGGTGAATTATCATACTGAAAGATTGCGTTTCCCTCCGGAAACATTTCCGCAACCATAGGACTATTAATTCTGCTATGAAAAGAAACCATTGGTCCGGCGGATTATCAAGATATAGCCCCAGATCATCACAGATCCTCCTTCATGTTTAACCGTTGGAAGAAGGCAGTCTGGGTCAAATGTTTCTTTTGGCTATCTCCACATGTATACTCGGCCGGTGGTCGGAGATAAGGTGAAGAATTATTCGTCCGAGAGAATAGCATTCTTGTACAGCTCTAGAGACCAATTATGTAGGATTTTACTCCACTTTAAACGCTTTGCAACGTTTGTTTTTGAAAGTAGTGGTTTTCTGATTGCAGCCCTCCCGTGAAATCCGGCTTTGTGCAGCTCCCGGTGAACACTTTTTGCAGAAAGTGGGTTCTTGAGGTGGTCATTATGCTCTGCAGTAATTTTGAGAGCTGTACTTTTGTGATCCTTTCTAACAATTCGCGCTATAGTCCGACGGTCCGTATCTGAAAGTTTTGGTTTCCTTCAGAAATTTTGTTTCGACGAGGAGGTTTTTCCCTCTTTCTCAAATGCTGTCATTACATTCGATACGCTTCTTCTTGATACACCAAACATTTCGGCTGTTTTCGTTACGCTAGCGCCTGTCACACGCGCACCAACAATTTGACCTCTTTGAAAGTCCGATAGATGTGTCATTTTAAAGAATTTAAATTTTTTCTGATGATATCTGAGAAGAAACAGCAATTTTAGCAAAACATATTAAGCAACACTTATAATAAAACAAAAAAACCTAAAAATAAACAAGCTGTCGGTGGTTTTATAGATATTTCAAAATTATGATGCTATGATGCTAGTTGTTTCCATTATTTTGTCCAACCCTTATATATGTATATATAGATGCAGCTGTGGCTGTGTGGTAAGAAGTTTGTTTCTCAATCACGTGGTTTTGGGTTCAGTCCTTGGGGAAGTGACTTCTAAAACCCTGGAAGGAGAAAAACCAAAAATGGATTTTGGTAGACAATAACTGAAAGAAGCCTGTATATATTAATTAAGAAGTTTTTTTGCCTTAACTTCGTTTAACAAAGCCAAAAATTTTATTGAAATAAAGGAATGTATTCATGAACTCTAAAGGTGGAATAACATGTCAAGATCGTCCTCAATATAACCCATTAAATAAACGACTAAACTTTTGAGTTCGTAGTTTAATCCACAAATTGGTGAAGGCTTGTTAGGAGTGTTGGACTTGTGAATTTAAACAATCGTTCAAACTGCTAATAATTAATTTGGACTGCGTGCTATCAACAGACAATAAATATATATGAATGAAAAATACACCAATCAGTGTGTTAAGAATTTTTCACGTTTCTACTTCTTGAGAACAAATTACAGGATTTTCTGTCAGGCAACTAATGCACTGCTTTTACACATCCACTCATATATATATATATATTATATATATATATATATATATATATATATATATGTTAGTGAATGTGTGCATGTGTATGTGTGTGTATACGCGTGTGTGTGTGTCTTAGTTTTTAGGATTGAACCAACCACAGCCGGAGAATTTTTGTTGGTTTATTGACTCGTTCGGCTACATTTGCCAACAAACACACAGACACATTTGCCACACAGCAGAATATTTTTGCAATACTATCATTTTCTGTCTAAACAAATTCCATTTCACATGCACAAAAATAGCCGCAGTGTTAATAACCGTATCAATGCAGTGTCAGTGATAAACACAAACGAAGTGCAAATCTTTCGTGACCCGGCTAACTTCATCTTCTTCAGTCGCCATGGTTTCATCTACTCTACGTTTCGAAGGTGAAGGCGAGACGTATCTTCGATAAGAAACTTTCCTTCCTGCGAAAAGCAAATCAAATAAAATTTGAGATCTTTTTGCAGAGAGGTAAAATGGTAACAAAACCAGGACAGTAACGACAGTACAAAATATAAGCAGTAAAAGACAGGACAAGGAAAATAATAAGACAAGAAGAGCTGTTAACGCCGAACGAAAAAAAGTATTACGAACGCTAATTTCTGTGAACGGCGAACGGAGCTAAGAAAATTGCCGTCCACACCTCAAGAAGGTCAACCTAGAAAGACAGTAACGGAGCTCTCGTCGCGGGTCAACGACGGGAGGGAGGAGGAGGAGGAGCAAGAGAAAGGGAAAGAAGAAAGGGGAATGGTTGTGAGGAAACCATGAAGAATGAGAGAGAGTGAAGAATGAGAGAGAGGGAGAGACAGTTAAGTAGAAGAAAAGGAAATCAAAGAATGAGGGCTGAGATGTCCTGTACTCATATATGCGTGTATATATACATGTAGAGGTATGTATATATGTATATATATATGCATATGTTTTATTTATTATTATATATATATATAATATATATATATATATTATATATATATATATATATTATATATATATATATATATATATATATTGCCGGTTGAGACAACATAACATTGGACTGTTGCACTAGGCAAATATATCGTTGCTTAGAAGAGAGAGAGCTACAGGTGGACAGTGCTGCACGGATTACATCAAGTGGAGTTCCACCGCTATATCACTCGCAATTAAAAACCATGTAAATAGCATTAAATGATGTTTCTGATTAAAGCGAATCATTGCTGTTACAATGTTATGTTTGTGTTTTGCCAGGTGACGACACGAAGGTACATAACGATGAGAAAATAAAATATGGAAACTAGTGTGTGTACTGAAAAGTAGACTAGATTAGAATTGAAAAAAAAAAGCATTTTTAGACCATTCACTTACACACAGACAGACACAAACACACCACACACATACACGCGTGAACACACAAGCATACTCTCACAAATACGCACACACACAAATACTCACAAATCATTGTGTTAGTAGCAGCACACATGGTTTATTATTTACCTGTTTTTATTAGGTTGTGTTAATATTTTAGAATTTGAAGTTAATAATTTAGACTAAGGACTAACGGACAACAATTATTTCCCCATTTCTATTGAATAAGAATGAAAAAAATTAATTAAAACTATAGCAACCAGAGTAACGACAACAGTTCACCATAAGACTTGTTATAATATAACAAATCTGATATTCTTTGAAAGGATTATGTATTTTCCAATAAAACACTTTCTGGATATGACGATTAATTAACTGAAAGCTATTGTTGTTGGCATGTGTGAAATCTTTCAAGGGTTTCTAGTACTTATTAGTTTTGTAATAATTTGCGACAGCTGCCAAAACTGGCCAATTAATGCTGCACCATATATCCAAATAACTCTTGAAAAATCTTATGAAAACGAAGAATATTCCATTTCTAGAGACAGAAGATGATCAATGTAGGATAAGAGTTTAACATTCTTCATACTCTATAAAGTTAGATAAAAGAACTTGACATGGAACATCTGATGTTGTTTACATGTTTATGACTAACAAATTGAATAATTCTTGCAATTCTTCAATCGTACAAACTTTAGCCGTAGAGGTATTTCATGAAAAGATATTATGAAGTTTGTCATGGCTGCCATTAAGTTTGTCATGGTTGCCATGAAGTATGAATGATGTGACAAAAGCTATACAAATATTCATACCGTGTTATTAAAATAGATGTATTTACTTCTCCATATGATAATTTATCAAAGTGGTAACAATGCATATGTGTTATATTTGAGATATGCGCTCGTGAACCCGAAGGCAATGAAGTCATTGAGGATCTCGGCGGAATTTGAACTCAGAACGTAAAGACGATCGAGACGCTACTAAGCATTTTGTCCGTGGTGCTAACGATTCTACCATTATTTTCTACTCTAGGCACAAGGTCCGAAATGTTGGGGGAGGGGCTAATCGATATACATGTATGTATATGAGCAGAGCGGTCGACTAGAAACAAAGGTGGAAAATGATGAACTGAAAACCACCGTCGAATCAGATCCATTTCAAAATGCCCGTGAATTATCGCTGTTGTTTGGTGTTGGCAAGCAAACAATATTGACTCACCTTGTCCCAACTGTCTACCACTTATTCCAGAATGTGGATAAATTTTTGATAGGAAAAAAATTAATGCCGACGATGCTGTAAAACAGGCCTTCCAAGATTTTATTGACTCTAAAATTGCCAGGCTTTTACAGTTCCGGGCTGGATAATCGGTAAAGTGAAAAATTGGGATAAATGGGTTCTCCATGAATTCAATGAAAATCAGAAACAGCCACGTTTGGAAGCCTGCATTATCCTACTTTCTCGTCCCCAAAATGAATAATTTTTAATCGAATTGTAACATGTGATGAGAAATGGACCAATACCACAACCGTAAATGTTCAGCACAATGGTTGGACACAGACGAGCCACCAAAGCACAGTCCAAAAAGCAAAACTCATTAAAAGAATCTGATGGTATGTGTGTTTGGTGGTCTGGCGCACGTGTGATCCATTATGATTTCATTAAACCTGGCTTATCAATCATAGCCGAAGTATACTGCAGCCAACTAATGCAGAAACTTACAAAAAAAAGGCCTAGATTAGACAGCAGATCCATTCCTATTTTATTGCAAGACAATGCTAGACCACACATCGCAAAAATGGCATTGGCAAAACTACAATATTTGGAGTTGGGAGTTCTCCATCATCCACCATACTCACCTGATTTGTCTCAACTGTCTACCACTTATTCCAGAATCTGGATTAATTTTTGATAGGAAAAAATTAATGCCGACGATGCTGTAAAACAGGCCTTCCAAGATTTTATTGACTCTAAATTGCCAGGCTTTTACAGTTCCGGGCTGGATAAGCTACCGCTGAAATGACAAAAGTGTATTGAAAATATGGTGTGTATACTTTCATGAATAAAGCTATTCTTTGTATGTATAAAACATTAGCAAACTTTTTTCTTTTCTTCAAATTTCAAACTGGACGACCTAATCTCTTACCTAAAATCCGTTCTGTATGTCTGTCTATGTTTGTGTCTTCTCTGGTCTCGGGTATCCTCCATCCGATTGCGCTCAAATTTGATATATAGATACCGAAGGTATCAGGGCGTGTATAAGTCTTGAAAAAATTACAAAAGCCGATTCCAGGTGAGAATGCGATCGATAAAGCCGTTTTTGTCTTGCTTTTCTTCCGTCAACCTGTACATAACTGCACCTTACATTTTTTGTTGTTTTTGTACTGCTTAAAGGCACGTTTCTTTCCTGCCAAACTTACTGTTTAAACCATATTTGTGTTTATATATATATATATATATATATATATATATATATATATGAATTTATCTGTAAATGTAATATGTGACAATTATTCGGTAGTCATGATAAAACTCCGAGATTTATCATGGCTACCGAATAATTGTCACATATTACATTAACAGATAAATTCCTCTGTTTACATAACATCGAAGTCTCTTTCTTTCTTTTGTTGCCTTACCTTTTTTATCAATATATATATATATATTATATATATATATATATATATATATATATATACACTATGTTTCATCTATTGCGGTAGAGTGTACTGTTTATGCATGGAAGATGAGAAGTAAGCCTTTACATAAGAACTCAATACAAGGTATTGAACACCTAATTCTACATGTTTAGTGACATAAGAATATACATGACTGTATTCATCGGGATATATTCGCGACAAGCATACATATGATAATCTTACATTAAGGGAGTTCAACAGAATTTAGCTTAAAAGAACAGAGTCCAGTGGCACACATTGGATTATATAAAGTTTTTGATATACGACCTTAATTTACAAGGGACATAAACCTGATCTTTTATTGACAAAAACTCACGATTCGACTTATCAACCCATCAAAATCTAACCAATTTCGAATGATTAAATATTTATTGATCGTATATTACCTAAAATCAAATGCAGTATATATTTGACTCCGTGGAATAATACGTGCGAAATAACCCAGTAGAACTTCGAAGTTATAAAGAAGCGAAACCTCCTCCCTACAGCTTGAGTTCTGAACTTCACAATTTACATGTCTCACTTTATTTTTGAGCAACGCTCTTACATTCACTACCAGAATTTCTAATATTACTAAAGAGGAAATTGATAATATTATTGCAGCTAGGAACCTTTTAGTTCTCTTCTCTAAGTTGATTATTGGACATGGAATCCAGTTTGAAGATATATGAGTTTGCTATAGGCTCTTTGGTTTAGCTTAAGTTACTGATATCGTAGATGGCGATGCATTAATGATTAATTTATACCGGGAAAATTCTGTTAACATCTGCAAATAATTTCTCCAAAACTCTCTAATTATTTGTTTCTGTTTCTATTGAAAGAAATATTATATACCCGTTTCACGAACCGAAAGATAGTTTGCATTATATCCACAGCTTATCTAACCACCCTTATTCCAATATTACCGTACTAGTTTTTAAAATAATAAGTATTAGGACATATAACGTTTCGACAAATAAAAGTTTTGAAAAATAACGCAGTTTATTATTGCAAGGCGTGCAAAAAAATCCAACATTAGATTGAAGTGTTCACTCACTTCTGAAAATACTACTGCGGTATCGCTAAGGACATTCTGGTAAGAAGATTATTCATTATCGCTAAGGATAGGACTGTGAACATAAATATTATCAACGATACTGTTAATAACAACACTTTACCACATCTAAATGGCTGTGGTTCGATGATGAGGATTCACTTGTCCTTTCAACTGAATTAAACACGCTTGAATTTACGTGCAATTGGCTGAGCTTTCGACAACATGTATACCATTAACATAATAATTAGGCACAATGAACTAGACAAAGTGCGTTACAAGACAAAACTACGCAGCGAAATAGGACTCGAAACCTCGTGGTTGCAAAGCGAACTTATTAACCAACCAGCTACCCTGTACCTATTTGAATAATAGTATTGTAATAACTAGTAACTCGAAAAGATTTGAAACTTAGAGCTAACCTAATCATTTGAACATGTTAGAACGTCCCTAAAATGTACACTTAGTAATTAAGCGTCAGTGGAAAAGAAGTTCATAATCGTAAGTATAAAAAAGATACTTCAGTATGAACTTCTGATAAAAAAGATTATCCATGAATGCATCACTGATGCTGGAGGTAGAGGTACCACTAACGGTCTTGGAAATGACAACGTGAATATACAATGTTATGTACGGGATTTGAATGACATAAAATGCAGTTTTTTAGTTCCCCGCCATAACACGCTATATATAAGGAAAACAATTTATACATAAGGAAAACAAAATCAAGAAATTTCCATATCTAGGGATCGTCATTTTTTTCTTCTGCCAATAAAGACTTGCAGAAGAGATTTACCTGGTACAATTTACTTTTTCCCGCACAGGTAAAAACAAATACTTTAAAAAAAAATTACTCCTTAACTTACGACCAAATTTAAAAACATACCCTGTAAAAGTCTCCTATTCTGCAACTTCAAAGTTGCTATTCTTGTAGCAGCATCAAATATTAGTAAACTCAACAGAACAATGATATTAGTAGCCCGACACTTCCTTACTCAAAATAATGGGAATAGTGTACCCACATTCTCAGACTTAGCCAAACAGATTTATATAGCAAAAATGAACCCTTTCAGGGGTGGGGTATTAAACAGTTAGTATAGTAGCAACGTAATTTCTAGTAATCCTAATAACGAAGCTTAAAGTAATAACTGAACAACTTGCTCCTAATATTCTAAACATTCTTTGGAACTTTAAACAGGGTTATACTTGCATAACACGATCATACATCGCAAGCGGCATACTAATTGTATTATATATGGTATTAATTGTATGAACACTGACAATTGTCCTTTGAAACATATCTGTTTCGTGAAAACATAGTTAACAACAGCACTCAGAAAACACAAATCTCCGCCAAGACAACACCAACGTCCTCTCAACGATTGACCAGAGATGATTTTAAAAAATCTGAAGTATACTCTACTGCTCTCACAAACGAGAATACTAAAAAGGAGCCCGTCCACTTTCAAAAATTAAGTAAAAAAAATAAGAGGTAAAATAATCCAGAATCCTTGTCCGGTACTGAATCAATCCCAAAATTTAATCAGTTCCTGCCTGTGACGAGGCCAAACATTCCTGAAAGTTTCATCTTGATTCATTTAGCGGGCCTTGAGATATCTTGTCCACGGCACGGACAAACCAACCTACAAACACGACTGAAAACAATCCCAGCGCCTTCGCTCGATAAGGTGAGGTAATAATAATAATAATAATTATAATAATATAATAATAATAATAATAATAATATAATAATAATAATAATAATAATATAATGATGATGATGATTATGATAATAAATAATAATCATAATAATAATATGATGATGGATGATGATAATAATAATAATAATAATAATGATGATGATGATGATGATAATAATAATATAATATTATAATAATAAAATAATAATAATAATAATAATAATAATAATAACTAATAATAATAATCTGCTTGGCACTGTCACCTCTATCTGATATGCTAAATAGAACTGGATGCGGATATAAATGTTACGGCAAAACGATCACCACCTTTTATATATGGATGACCTAAAACTATACGCTGCAAATGACAAACAGCTGGAAACACTATTAAAGACAGTTCATGGATTTACCAAAGAAATAGATATGAAATTTGGATTAGAAAAATGCGCCAAAGTAACCATGAAAAGAGGAAAACTAGTTAAGAGTAACAACATCACACTAGATAAAACCAATGAAATAAAAGAATTAGACCAAAGCCAAACTTACAAATACTTAGGAATCCATGAACTAGATAAGACACAACACACACAAATGAAGAGAAAATAAAAAAAAGAATATTATAGACGAGTTAGATCAATACTAAAAACAGAGCTCAATGCTAAAAACAAGATAATAGGTATCAACACTTTAGCTGTCCCAGTTGTAAGTTACAGCTACAATATCCTTAACTGGACACGAAATGAACTGTCCAAAATAGATAGGAAAACAAGAAAAATACTGACAGGATCTAGGATGCATCACCCAAAATCTGACATATATACTATATACAAAGACTATATATACAACGTATAGAAGGTGGTAGAGGCCTTATACAGCTGGAAAACTACTATAAAATAACCACCATAGGACTGCAAAAATACCTACTTCAGAAGGAAGGAAAACTGATCCAGATAGCAGCAAAACACGAACAAAACAAAAACTGTTCTCAGTATTTAAGGAAGCTGACAAATACAACAAGAAATCATACCACCTAATAAACACAAAGAAGAAGAAGAAGATGATGAAGAAACAACAAAAGCTATAAAACAAATGAAATCCAAACTAAAAATAGAACACAACGAGCCATGATAAAACGATGGCAAGAAAAGCCCCTTCATGGTAAATACTGGACTAAACTAAACGCAAAAGAAATAGACAAAGAAAAATCCCAGCAATGTTGAGAAGCTCAGGACTCAAAGCAGAAACAGAGGGATTTTTAATTGCAGCACAAGACCAAAGCTTCCCCACCAGAAATTACCAAAAACATGTAATGAAAGAAATATAACAAGTAACTGCAGAATATGTGGAGATGGACAAGAAACAATAAATCAATATTCTCTAGCTGCCCAGTCCTGGCTAAGAAGGAATATATTCACAGACATGACAGAGTTGGAACCTACATACATTGGAAGCTATGCCAACATTATGGATAACAACAGAAAAAAGATGGTATAGGCACACACCAGAAAAGGTCACAGAAAACGAGAAAGCAACCATACTCTGGGATATGCCGATACACACAGATAGAGAAATTAAGGCCAACAGACCAGATTAGTTGTCAGAGACCATGAAGAAAAAAAAACGCTTTCTAATTGATGTATCAATACCGGCTGATGACAACGTGTCTCTAAAAGAAATGAGAAACTCTCAAATACAAAGACCTGGAAATAGAGGTAACTAGAATGTGGAACCTGAAAACAGAAACAATTCCTATCATAGTAGGTGCATTAGGCATGATAAAAAAATATTCAGACAAATACATAACAAAAACACCAGGACTTCTACAAACACATATAATATACAGAAAATTGCACTACTAGGCACTGGCACATATCCTACCTCACGCAGAACACTTTCCATACAATAACCATCAGAGCATCACAACAATCACAGCAGCACATACCCAAGGCACACAGAGCTGCGCTCGGTAGTGAAGTGAAAGCACGCTATAAAAATAAAACTACTGAATAATAATAATAATAGTAATAGCAATAGCACTCAGGGAGTGCAAACCTCCGCCAAGGCAACACCAACGTCCTCTCAACGATAAGCCAGAGATGAATTTTAAAATGAGAACATCATAAATAAACTCGACTGCTCTCACAAACGAGAAAACTAAAAAGTAACTTAACTGCTCTAAAAAATTAAGTAAAAAAAGCAGGTAAATAATCTAGAATTCTTGTCCAGTACCGGATCGATCCCAAAATCTAGTTAGTTCCTCTCTGTGACGAGAAGAACCATTTCTTTATTGGCCACAAGTGCCGAACACAGAGTACAAGTGAAGTTTGTATTAATGTCAGTTATATAATAAATAAAAATTAACAATACAATTAAGCAATACAAATTCAGTAAGGCTGATAACCGAATCCGTCCTACACGCGTCAGCAGCTGTTTGACAAAGCTCCAGAAGTCAGTACTGCAATAATGATAATAATAATAATAATAATAATAATAATAATAATAATAATATATATAATAATAATAATAATAATAATAATAGCAACAATAATAATAATAATAATGATAATAATAATGATGATAATAATAATAATAATAATAATAATAATATAATAATAAATAATAATAATAATAATAATAATAATAATAATAATAATAATAATAATAATAATAAATGCCCTGATGCAGTACCAGGCAGTGGCTCTCATGGCTACTGATCTTAACTGATTACAAGTGTTATCATATACGTTGTTTTGTCTTGGTATAAAAGATGGGCTACGGCAAATATTCTGCTCAATACCACGAATTTGCTTGTCAGCTGTTTGACCATAACTAGTTTAGCATGTCCTTTAGTGGCTGACGATATGTACATCTCGATGAGCTACTCGACTGGACAAAAATTCTAACTGGGCCACATCTGCAAGGACATGTGCTGTTTATCTTGGTATGAGATCACCCATGTCGTGCACATATGGTTGTGATGCATGTGCCTAGTGTACCCTTATCAGACGAGTAGCCATGATGAGTATACTGGGCTTCGTATATTTTACCCCAGTGTCACTTTGATGGCACTCACTCAATCATAATAATAATAATATAATATAATAATAATAATAATAATAATAATAATAATATAATAATAATAATAATAATATAATGATAATAATATAATATAATAATAATAATAATAATAATAATAATAATAATAAACATAATAATATAATATAATGATACTGATAATTCCTTAGCAGTACCAGTTGTTCTTTATAGCTTGAATGGGCTTAACTGGAATACCAGTGAAATAATGAAAATTGACAAAAACATCCGCAAGCTACTGACTTGTAATAAGATGCACCATCGAAAGGCAGACGTGGATCGTTTTTACCTTCCCAGAGCTCAGGGAGGACGAGGTTTGATCTAGCTTGAACTTACGTACAAAACCACCACAATCGGACTGGCCAAATACCTTGAAGCAACCAACTTGTTGAAAAACATGAAAGACCGAAAAAAACTTCACTCTATTCTGAAAGAGAGCAAAAAATTCGCTACTGATCCCTTAGATACCTACGAGATTGATCAGGCTGTAGGAAATGTGCCAACTGCTGCTGCAAAGAAAATAAAATTGATTGTAAAGACAAAAGCGTATGAAAAATTAGCTAGCAGATGGGAACAGAAACCTCTGCATGGCAAGTATTTGGCCGTAGCAAACAAGCTGATGTCGACCAGAAACACACGCACCAATGGTTACAAAGCTCAGGGCTAAACGCGGAGAGTGAAGGTTTCATATTAGCTGCTCAAGACCAATGCCTATTAACTACCAAACCAATGTGATAAAAAATGGAGCTGACCCCAAATGCTCATTCTGTAACGATGAGATTGAAACAATAGACCACCTAATCTCAGGGTGTAGAGTCTTAGCACCTGCAGAATATAAAGCAAGGCATGACAGAGTTGGCCAGTATTTACACTGGACAATATGTCGGTATTATAAAATCAAAACCGCTGACATATGGTACAAGCACCGTCCTGAAGCTGAGTCTGGGGGAGAAAATGTGTCGGTTCTATGGGACTTCCCCGTACAAAACTATAAAAGCTAATAAACGGGATATTATCATAAAAGATCAGACAAAAAGGATGCGTTTATTAATTGACATTAATATTCTTTGCGATCACAATATAGTGGCGAAAGAATTTGACAAGATTAGTAAATATAAAGACTTGCTAATAGAAATTGAAAAATGTGGCATCTCAAGGCGACTACAGTACCAGTGATTGTAGGATCTCTAGGAATGATAAAAAGGTACTGAAACCTATTTGAAAATGATAGCAGGCTTACCATCCCTACAGGAAGGGCAAACAATCGTGTTAATTGGAATTGCTAATGTACTGAGAAGAGCATTATCGCAGTGACAACAACATTCATTCATGAATTTATCTATTTATTAATTTTTTAAATACATATTTTACCTGTGAATTTGCGTGTGTGATCTGGGAATGCAGACAATGAGCTTCTCTGCCCTAGGTGTACGGAAAACACTCGGCGAGAAATGGAAGAAAATTTGAAGAAGGAAAAATAATAATAATAATAATGATAATAATGATGATGATGATGATGATGTTGATGATGATGATGATGATGATGATGATGAGAAGAAGAAGAAGAGGAGGAGAAGAAGAAGAAGGAGAAGAAGAAGAAGAAGAAGAAGAAGAAGGAAAATAATAATAATAATAATGATAATATGATGATGATGATGATGATGTTGATGATTATGATGATGATGAGAAGAAGAAGAAGAAGGATAAGAAAGAAGAAAGGAGATAAGAAGAGAAGAAGAAGAAGAAGAGAGAAGGAGGGAGACAGGAGGAGGAGAGAAGAAGACTAGAAGAGAAGAAGAAGAAGCCTAGAGAGGAGGACGAGGAGGAGGAAGAAAGAAGAGAATGAAGAAGAAGAAGAAGAGAAGAGAGAGAAGAAGAAGAAGAAGAATAAGACGAAGAATAAGAAGAAGAAGAAGAAGAAGAAGAAGAAGAAGAAGAAGAGAAGAAACGCTCTGGTGCAATACCAGTAGGTAGATCTCATGGCTTGTGAGCTTATTAGAAGTGATAACATGTATGGTTTGTCTTGGTGTAAAAGATGGGATACAGCAATACCAGATTTTCTTGTCAGTTGCTTGACCTTCAGTTGAGCATGTCTGTTAGTGGATGACGATACATGCGTCTCTGATCAGAAGAAAAGCCAGCCTCGGTAGAATATGAACTCAGAACGTTATGGCAGACGAAATACCTATTTCTTTACTACCCACAAAGGGCTAAACACAGAGAGGACAAACGGATTAAGTCGATTACATCGACCCCAGTGCGTAACTGGTACTTAATTTATCAACCTCGAAAGGATGAAAGGCAAAGTCGATCTCGGCGTAATTTGAACTCAGAACGTAACGGCAGACGAAATATCGCTAAGCATTTCGCCTGGCGTGCTAAAAATATCTATTTCTTTACTGCCCACAAGGGGTTAAACACAGAGGGGACAAACAAGGACAGACAAACGGATTAAGTCGATTAAATTGACTCCAGTGCGTAACTGGCACTTATTTAATCGACCCCAAAAGGATAAAAGGCAAACTCGACCTCGGCGGAATTTGAACTCAGAACGTAGCGACAGACGAAATACTACTAAAGGTTTCGCACGGCGTGCTAACGATTCTGCCAGCTCGCCGCCTTAATAATAATAATAATAATAATAATAATAATAATAATAATAATAATAATAATAATAATAATAATAATAATAATAATAATAATAATAATAATAATAATAATAATAATAATAATAATAATAGTCCATAGTGAAATATACATTTTAAACGATGTTTCACAAATATATTTACACATTTTATTTCAAAGTTTTAATTGTTTTACTAATAGCATTTATTAATTGCATTTAATAAATTGGTACTTTCACCCCTATATGAAGCATTATAAATGTTACAAGCAGCACCTTTTCTCATTTATGCCTTCACTTTATTGATACCACCTTAAATAATGGAAATAATTCTATACTTTCAATATTTCTGAAAGCTATACAACTCAGAGCTACACTTGTGAAAATACAACGTGAGTTAATTCTTAAATAATCATAATACTTTCGGTTTATATAAATCATCAAAATATATGAACATATTTTCCAGAATAAACTAAATGACATTTAAAATTCAATACACGTATTATCATTGGTCAAGTCGTAGTAAATTCTCACAAATTTTCATATGTACAATAATGAATTTCTCCGCAAAGAAAATATACTTTTACTGTTTTAGCTGTAAATACTTCATTTGGACCTCTCTTCTTTCTTTTAGTAAATTGTGATAAAATCTAAATTGTTAATGTCTTACGTTTTGAACATTTCCCCAAGGGAATATTGTTTTTGTAAAATCGGTTCTGTTTTCGCTTTAAATCAGTTTACTATTACTATAAATAAGGTAAGTGTTTTCTACTCGTCAAACTTTAATCTTTATTGAAGTTCCATGGGAATTAGCAACGTTGTGCAAGTATCCAGTTGACAGAACTTAATGTTTGACGACAGATATTTGCCATCACCGCCGTCTACAACACACTGCAAAAGATATACCTCGCTCTCAGAATTCTGTTTCTTCTAATCAACATAAATTTATTAGACTCTTTATTAAATCAGAGCTATTAGATATTTTACTATTTCTCTACCATTTAAAACATGACATAAGCTCCTTAAATGAATTAAATTCCTCTCAGCAATAGAAATCACCAAGTCAATGTTTTATAGTTGCAGACTTTTGGAAATGTTTCCGTGTAATAAAGAAACAGGAGAACATCGCTCTTAATCCATCGCTCAAAGAACTAAAAGTACCATTTCCTGCAGATCTTTTACTCAAGAGAGATTAAAATAATTTTAATATACTTTAAAATCCAACTTTAAGGTAAAATAAAGTTTTGCAAAATGATAGCATTCGACTTTCATCGAAAACGAAACATTTATTCTGCTTTATGTGATAAATCTGCTAAATTCTTCCATAAAATAAATATATCATCATCATTATCATCATCATCATCATCGTCATCATCATCGTCATCATCATCGAAAAACTTAAAAACAAAATAATGAACAACAACATAAAATGTAAAGCCTATATAAAGCAATGTAGAATTAAACTAATCAAATTCTGTATCTGAACATTAATGATTAGAGGACAAACCAAATAAGAATGAGATACGCATTTTCTGTAGCTGTCTTTCATATTAAAATTGCCGCGGGTCGACCACGTCATTGTATAAAACCGATGAACACGAAGTCGGAAAAATATTAAAAAAGAAAAGCAAAATATTATTACATCTATTTTTCCTTGCAAATCCACGGCAAAGGAAATACAAAAAAAAAGATAGAAAGAAAGAAAAGTACAAGAAAACATATTGTATTCTTTGTCATTCTGGAGTGTTCAAAACCTTAACTTTCCATTTTATATTTATTATTATTTTATTCATTTATATATATTATTTTATTTATATATTTACTTATTACATGTTCGAGTCTATATGCATGATTGGTCTCTATTCATTGGTGTGTCCAGTGGAGGTTATTAAGGACGCAATATATATCGCTGGAGGATATATCACCTTTGATCAGAATCAATCAATGTCACATACCAGTGCCCGTGGGTAGAGTGACAAAATTTTCAGATTGAAGGAATGATTGCAAGCAAGAGTTACCAAAAGAAAACTCTCAATTAGAAAATTAGAGATAAAATTGCTTCAGCGACATTTTAAAATATCCTCAAATTGAGTTACGCAACATAAACTTCTATCTCTCCTGTTTCAAACGCTAAATATCGTTACTCGATAGTATATATAATTTTCATTATTTTCTTTAAACTCAGCTTCTATTTGTTGTGACATATATATATATATATATATATATATATATATTATATATATATATATATGTATATATATATATACATACATACATATACACATACACACACACACACCACACACACACACACACATATATATATATATAATATATATATATAATATATATATATAATATATAGATATATACGCAGACATATATACGTATATTGATTAATACATATATACATATATCTATATATCTATATCTATCTATCAATATATATATAATATATATATATATATATATATATATATATATATATATATATATATAGTGAATTGAAGAAATGGTGTTGAACGAAGATTGAACATAATCGTTTTATTGCATTCTACACGTGTTTCGAAAGCCACCATTTACCAAATTCCGATTGGATAAGGAAACCATATTGTGTCATTCTCTTCAACATATTGTGTCTTTCTCTTCAACCGTGCTGTCTTCTGCTGTGATTTTTGCTACCAAGGTATCGGTTAAACTTTTGATTAATCTGCAACAAGATTATTCATCTTTCTATTTCACAATATATATATATATATATATATATATATATATATATATATATATGTGTGTGTGTGTACAAATGTGTTTATAAATGAGCATCGGTATGTATGTATATTATACGAATTTATACACGCATGCACACTCGCATGAGTATAGAGGTGCATAGACATCTACACTCATTTATAAATGCTAACACAAACGTACGCACACGCAAAAACATATATAGCACACGTACATCTGTATGTCTGTGTATGTGAGCATTCATAATTATGTGGGCATGAACATTCTTACTCTCTACCTTTCTGCACACACGCACACGCACACACAAACACAGGCATATATATATATATATATACATACAATCACACATATATATATATATATATGTATTATATATATATATATATATACATATATATATATGTATGTATTATATATATATATATATATACATGTGTGTGTGTGTGTGTGTGCGTGTGTGTGTGTAGATAGATAGATAGATAGATAGACAGATAGATTTATATATACTCTTACTAACGCATAATGACATGCATATATGTATATTGGTAAGTAACCATACTGATGTACAGTTTCCCCTTCGTTTTTGTCAGGTGTAAACCAATTGTATGTTGTGTATAATATAACGCAGTCTCTTGCGCAAACACAGCGAATATTGCGCACGGATGAAAAATGACGTTTTAAATACAATTTTAAATTTATATGCAAATAAAATATTTCGTTGTATTATCAAAATGTATTTAATTGTTAAACTATAAGTTCAATAAACTGGATAAGGATGGTGGTATCGGTAGCATATTTGAAAAGGTCCAATTTTGAAATTGAAGCAAAGCAGATAAGTTAAGCAAGGGAAAAGTAGCAAAACATACACACACAAGATACATGATAGAATAGAGAACTTCGTCGTCAAAGAGAGAGACGGTATCGATCTGTTAAATGATGAACAGTATTTCAAACTTCCTGCGATATTTACTAAAAGAGGGTAGCGGAAATAGGAACTCTAATTTATTTGTTATTACGCAGAGAGCAAGGAAAACAAAAATAATATTAGAAAAACAGCAAGTATTTAGGATTGGAGCAATATATTTCTGAATGTCCTATGGTCATATTTATGACTATTAAGTAAAAAAAAAAAAGAAGGGAAGGGAATGATCTTTAAGAGTTTAATGACCCCTTCTAATGTTTTGTTTTGTTTTGTTGTGTTTGGTTTGTGCGTATCTGTATGATTCTGTGTGCGTGTGTGTGTGCGTGTGTGTGTGTGCGTGTGTGTGTGCGTGTGTGCGTGCGTGCGTGTGTGTGTGTGCGAGTATGGTGCTGCGCGTGGTCTATATCTTTGAACTTTGTGCTCTACGATCTCGTAGCAGTCTAATTGGTTCTATTCATTAGATGGTTACAAAAGCATTTGCTTCTTCGCCGCTGTCTGATTTAGCCATAAGCTTCTACCTACCATGATAAATAATTCACCATAGATTGATTGAGCATTTTCATCTAATGATATACATACATACATACATACATATATATATATATATATATATATATATATATATATATATAATATATATATATATATATATATATACATGTACATATATATGCATATACATATACGTATACATCTATATTTGTGTGTATATATATACATATATATATATGTATGTATATATGTTATATAGCTCTATATGCACAGATGTACATATATGCATATGTACAGTCATATATATGCATATATATAGTTATACATGTGTATGTGTAGATGAATATATCTGTGGTCTTAACGTTTGCATACAACTGCTTCTGCTCTACGTTTTTGAGCTATGCATTAAGTTTTAGTAATTCAATTTTGTTTTCAGTGTAAGCCCACACACACACACACAAACTCACGCACACACAACACACAAACTCACGCATTCAAACACACACACACTCATGTACACAGACATGTGTTCATGAAATCTCACGTTAAATAACATTCTTCGTTTGTTGTTGAGTGCTGTGTCCCTCTTCTTGTCCCCACTTTCGTACTCAATATGTGTGTGTGCGTGTGTCATTGTATATTTATATGTATTATATATATATACACACAGACACTTACACACACACGCACACATGCGCATACACACACATATATATGTTGTTGCTTGTCCCTTCTCGAGCTATGCCTGGCTCATAAGGGCCGGTTTTCCGGTTTCATTGGTGTATAGGGTCTTCACCTGGACGAAACGCCGGTCAGTCGCAGGTGAGCTATTAGATGCCGGAAGAAAGACGAGAGAATGTTGTAGTGAAAGAGTGAGCAGAAATTCGCCGTTACTTTCTGCAAGAGTCACGTGGAACTTAGGTGTTTCGATCGTAAACACACACATCACCCTATCTGGGATTCGAACCCGCGATCCCTCGACCACAAGTCCGCTCCTCTAACCTCTAAGCCATGTGCTTCCACTCACACACACACACAACACACACACACACACACACACATATATATATATATATGCATACATACATGCATACACATGCACACAAACGTAATCTCATTACGTGGTCAGCCGGGCTTAGCCGGCAGCCTGTGAAATCTTCATATGTAAAGACATAGGCAATATCCTTAAACTTGTCGATAAGTTGGGAGTTCTTAGACATGAATAGCGCGAAGAAAGACATTCAAATTAATTACGGTCTATGCATCGGTCGGAGAAGTATGCCTAACTTTCTTCAGACATCTGGAAGTTTTTGTTTGGGACGTTTCGCTTACTACAAAATATGGGTAATATAACCTACTAGCAGTATCGCCCGGCGTTGCTCGGGTTTGTAAGGGAAATAACTATAAAGCATTTTTAGAGAGTTATAGCCAAAAAATAGCAAAAAAAACGGGAAAAAAAATGATGGTAAATTTTTTTTTGATAGTTAAAAAGGTCGAGTTGCGTCCCCTAGACCATCTGTGGTTTGTGTTTCTGATTGTCGACCCCATGTCAAATTTATCGATCTTTTTCAGAACTGGGGGGACTTTTCAAAATTTTCGCCGCGTTAGTTTTGAATTATGACATTGGGCTATGTGTGTGTCAAGTTTCATCAGAATCGGTTGAAAGCCGTGGTCAGAGTGAGGGTACAACCAAACAGACACACAGAAACACACACAGACAAACTGCCGTTTATATAGAGAGAGATATCTTAGCCAAACGGCTGAACCTTTTTGGGCTTGTACATATTTGAAAGAAATGCAGAAATTTGAAAAGCCTGGTTAGAAATTTCTTCCTGACAAACGCATACCGATCGATTGTAGACAATGTACTTTAAAATTATCAGCTAAACGGACGAAAATTCTATTGAAATATGACCTGGATCATCAAAATCTGAAGTCGTCCGTTTTGGAAATCAAATCTTGTTGCGTAGTCAAAAGTACCCAAGAAACTTTGTGAGATTTATGTCTCAATACCCTTTACTTTCAGATTGTCCCTCACAAAGCCTCCGTGCTTCCAAATTGCTATTGCATTCACACACTACCACTGATGAGGACTACACTAAATACCAAGACTAGGTGTCCGCTACTAAATGTGGCTCTCGGACAGACTGGCAGATTCTGCAATATTTACTTTAAAACTCACCATCTCCAAACTTCGGAAGGAGTGGATCCCTTCTTTTGATCTCCCTCTTTCTTTTCTTTTTTTTTTTTGCAACTGAAACTTGAGAAGTGTTTGAGCAATACGGGAAAGTATTTGGCTTTTGTATTTCCATCATCTATCACACATAATCTTTCACCACCCACAAGGCAAAGGTAGAGAAGTAAAGGTGACGGATGGGCCGATATCCGAATCCATTCAACATATGTCAGCAACTGTTTGACATAATGTCACATACCAGTAATGCCTGAACACTACACACCAACCATGCTTTCGTCGACGTCTCCAAATACAACTTCGAGAGGAAGCTGAAGGTGGAAAGAAATCTTTAAGTATGCACAACGTAATGTGGTTGATAGTGGTATGAAAACGAGGTCGAATGATGCTAAACAATCTTTCTCCAAGAGAAATGTAACTGGAATAGGGCACTTATAATGTCTTAGATCTCGAAGTGTGTTTGGAGTATTTGTGTGGGTTTCATTTGAATTATTATTATTATCATTATTATTGTTGTTATTATTATTATTATTATATTATTATTATTATTATTATTATTATTATTATTATTATTATTATTATTATTATTATTATTATTATTATTATTATTATTCTATGTTTGACTTTTGCTTTACATTTGTACAAATTGGCTCCAAGTCTCACCCAGAAACATCAAGAGACAAGTTGGAAGTTCATGTTGGTGTTATGCCTAGTGTGCCATATATTTGGTTTTGTACTTAGTGTTGTAAAGCTATTATTATTATTATCATTATTATTATTATTATTATTGTTGTTGTTGTTGTTGTTGTTGTGGTTGTTGTTGTTGTTGTTAATATTGAGAGAGTGAGAGAGAGTAGCAGATACCATGAAAGTGAGCTGGGCTAGAAATATAGGCAGCCGAATATACCCATTATGACTACTCGTCTGCTTAGGGTAGACAGGTACGTGGTTCACAATCCTATGTGTGCGACATAATAACTTCGTATCAAGATAAACAGCGCATGACCTCCCAGGTGGGGCCCAGTTATAATTTTCTTCGCGTCGAGTTGCCAATCTCGCTAAAAAGGTTTCTGAATAAGGGTTATTTAAGTATGTTGAACGGAACACCCATGTTTCTAGGGGTGAATTATTCAATACTCGAAGAATTCTTTTCAACACACGGGTATGATGCTCTCCCACTACTTCTGCTCGTGATCAGAGATGCACATATCATCAGCTACTCAGGGACATGCTCAACTGGTTAAGGTCAAACAACTGACAAGTAATTCTGTGGTATTGAGTAGAATATTTGTTGTAGTCCATCTTTTAGACCAAGATAAAATGTATGATAATATTTGCAATTAAATAAAGTCAAAAGACATGAGAACCACAGTCTGGTTTAGCATCAGGGCAGTTATTATTATTATTATTATTATTATTATTATTATTATTATTATTATTAGTAGTAGTAGTAGTAGTAGTAGTAGTAGTAGTAGTGATGGTGGTGGTGGTGGTGGTGGTGGTGGTGGCATTAGTAATAGCTACTGTGGCAGCACAGCAACAGAGCAACATTATACAACGACGTCACATTACACCTCGAAGCGGCACAAAGTATTATATCAGTTGTATACGGGTTGTATAATATATACTTTACAAAACAAATATATATATATATATATATATATATATATATATATATATATACATATATATATATATATATATATATATATAATATATATATATATATAATATATATATATATATATACATATATATATATATATCGAAGGAGATAACTTATAATAGTAAAGATTACGAATATGCTTAGAAAAACTCTTCTATAAATGTTGTGCAGTTTTATTCTGCATAGAAACATTTAAATATTTTATCTATTTAATTATTTATTTACATATATTCAGCAAAGTTTCTTCTATCAGTTTACATTGCTAGGTTCTCAAACTCTTTTATGTATGATTTAAATCCTTTTATTTACTATAAATCTGGTGGGTTTAATTGCAAAGAGAAAAACACAAGGCCTTGAGGGGTGAAACGCCTCAGTCATTATCACTGATGTCATTCTTATATTATTAAAATTGATATACTATTTTTCAAGATGTTTTTAATTGTCAAACTTTATCGTTATACAGTTTCATCATCAAATTTTGACACGCTCTCGAAAATCCAATTTATGGAATAAAATAAAGTATGTAGCATATAATGATTATAATTACATATTACAGCTTAACCGGTATGTAAAATAATTACGCATTACAGTAGAAAAGATATGAGAACCAGCTAGAAGTAAATATGTATTATTTTTGTTCATCTCAATCTTAAGCAATTATCCCTTTAAATATTATATATTATTATTACCTAATTAATATATATATACATATATATATATATATATGTTTGCGTGTATGTATGTATGATAAATATATATATATATATATATATATATGTATGTATGTATGTATGTATATATAGCGGCACTCCGTCGTTTACGACGACGAGGGTTCCAGTTGATGCGTTCAACGGAACAACCTGCTCGTGAAATTAATGTGCAAGTGGCTGAGCACTCCACAGACATTGTGTACCGTTAACGTAGTTCACAGGGAGATTCAGCCTGACACAGATTGTGACAAGGCTAGCCCTTAGAAATACTGGTACAACAGAAACAGGAAGAAAGAGTGGGAGAAAGTTGTGGTGACAGAGTAAAGAACTAATGTCAACCAACACGTTCAGATATCACCAAATTCTGTCAAAATTTAAATATAAAACGACCTCCCTAAAAGTAAACGTCGCCTGCTCGCTTACATGCTCCCCAGATATTTAACAATACAGAAAATACTTGGTAAGCAAAAATCCAAGCTTTGAAAGGCAAAAAAAAATGTATATATTCATTGAGAAAAGTATTGATTGTTGTAGAGGAAAAGAATTTGAGACATAAACAACCATGGTTTGATATCTCAATCTGAGTATCATACTAACCGTATCATACTAACGTTGAATTATTGTGAAATATCTCTTTATAGACTTGTGTTTAAAGCATAGCATATATCAAAGTATGAGAAGCATTGTCGCTGCAGTGACGTATGAGAATGACAGACGCATTTCGTCTTTCTTGAAGCTTTTCAATGCTGTACACTCATTTGTCAACTGCTTAAACAAAACCCGTTCAAATATTTAGTATTATACACAGCGATTTTAAAGTCATGCTGTCTCAATTGTGCATACAGAGTTTACCTACAGCTCAGCAGACTTCCACAAAACAGTTTTCTATATAATGACATTCGGATTTAGTCTAAACAGCTGTCAATCGGATTAACGGCATTGAGACGCCACAAGAATGGCGAAACGCACTTGTCCAGCTCCCGAGTCACTGCAGAAACGATGCTCGTCTCACTCTAATTTACATTGTCTTTTTAACACAAATCAATGAAGAGATTTTACCTCAGACAATTCCACAGCTTCATGCTTCCTAACAGTTTGTAAACATTTAATATAATACACAGATGGCGATTTAAATTTAATGCTATATATACAGTTATCTAATTTGTTGTGTACGACATACAGGAGATTTCTCTTCACTTATTTACCTAAATTTAAATATCATTGATCACGTTGAGTTGTTTCGAAAAGTACGAACAATTGATTTGAACTAGCTGCAATGGAGCTCAGAACGTAGTAAGACAAGACCAAATATCTCATGTCAATGCTCTAAAGTTTACCCATAAAATATAGACAAGAAGTTTATATTGGGTTGTCCGGAAAGTTCGTGCCGATTTATAGCAGCTTACATTTCGACTTTCTTTAGAACATGGTTGAGTCCATTTGACTACACCTTCATTTAGAGCATATTTTAAGCTATGTTTTCGTACAAGAAGATTTATGTTCCTATAACCTGTGTTAATTCTGTAACCCTTTAAGATGAAAGATGAGAAAGTTCATTTTCGGCACTTGATGCTTTGGGAACCAGTAAAAAATTGCTGTAGCTCGGCTGGGATGTGTTACCCCACACTCCATATTCACAGATATTGCTCCTTCGGATTTCCACTAATTCAGGTCTCTGCAGAATAGTCTTAATGGTAAAAATTTCAATTCCTTGGATGACGTAAAAAGATACCTTGATGAATTCTTTGCCATGAAACCACCTCAATTCTGGAAAGAGGGTATTTTCAAGTTAAAGGAAAGATGGAGACACATTGTGTAAGAAAATGGTTCATATTTGGTTGATTAAAAATGTAATGGCAAGTATTTATTGACCTTTTTCTTTCCTTTAAAAATCGGCATGAACTTTCCGGACAACCCAATAATTTATCACAAATTTTGCAATAAGAAATTTAGCAATTAAGTTTATAATTTTATTAGCTAATTAATCTCCTGATCACGTTGTTATATTTGCATTTATACGAAGCTAATTAAGGGCCATTTGTTAAATATATATATCTTCATTGAATTTACCATTCTTCAGAAATATTTCCCTTAGTAATGAATATATGAGGACATATGTGAAAGAATCTTTTGTTAAACTTACCAATGTACGAAGTCTGACGTAGTAAATTACTATTCTGAATATCTCCCGCTGAAATTACCTTAGAACTGGTTTAATTAGTACTTACTGTTATGTGTCGTAAACGTGGATAGTGGTAAAATTTGAAGAGGATAGCTAACAATACATCAATAAGTTAATTATGTCCTCACAGGTATATTCCTCAAATATAAAAGCACACAAAGAAGCACATGTACCATACCAGTATGTGCATGTATTTCTGTGCGAGTTTATATGTGTTCGTGTGTGAGTATGTATGTGTATGTGTGTGTGTGCGTCTGCATGTGTGTGTGTGTATGCATGTGTGTGCACGCGCACACCTGAGAAATGAGCAGGACATTTTGGCTCTCTTTCTAGTGTCTCGACCACCATCTGTGCGCTCAACATGTTATGTTCATCGTCACGCATTTAGTAGCACCACTTTTATTGGCTTTTGGCCGAATTTCTTTTTGTTTCAAACTTTGTTTGGTGGAAGAAAATGAAACAAATGAAGGATGTGTTTTCTTCAGATTGTGCCTGACAAGTAATTACTAATAATTGAGGACAATAAGTTTTTGATATATAGGAAAGGCATTCCGTAAGTATTTAATAAACTCTATAACAGTGGCGAGCGTTTCAAAATGACGGCCTTCTTCAGGGCAAACGCCAAAGTATTGCGTCATATTGTTTACTTGTGTAGTAGAGACAGGAAATTAGTAGTAGTAGTAGTAGTAGTAGTAGTAGGAGGAGGAGGAGGAGGAGGAGGAGGAGGAGGAAAAAAGAAGAAGAAGAAGAAGAAGAAGAAGAAGAAGAAGAAGAAGAAGAAGAAGAAGAAGAAGAGGAAGAGGAAGAGGAAGAAGCGCGAGGGGTTTTGATTAGAGTTCTATAAATGACAGCAAATCTTACCTCTTCCATTTTCTGAACAACATGTGACGTAGACAACTTTCATAAAACTTGCTCTTACTGTGTTAACTGATATTTCGGAAACAATCTCCGATTGAACATTGCAATATTGAACAGAAAAAAAACATTTCGTATATGAAGGAAATAGTCTGTTTATCTACCTATCTAGCTACCCGTTTCTTTTTTGTCTGTCTATCTTTTCTAAATATATATACACACCTATAATATGATATGATCTATACTATAATGGAGAAAGCTGTTTATTAATTAGCTATGTAACAATTACTAAAATTACTAAAAGAAAGCAATTATTAAAGGGTTGACCGTTTGGAAATGCTTTTTTTTTATAAATTTATGTTCTAAGAAATTTCCTATACTTTCGATTTCTCATGTTTATTGAACTTTTTAATTCCAATTTCTCACAAATTTAAATATTCACTGTGTCCAATTCATCATAAATTTAAATATTCATTGCATTCACTGTGGAGTATCCCAATTTCATTTGCAAAGTCTCTCACTTTCTCTATTAAGTTTTAATTCGCTATTAATGTATAGGTAATGTAAAAAACATATATACCCGCATACTTTTTGAACGCGGGGTAGCTGTGAGAAGACCCTAGAAAGTTGGATAATTACTGTTATAAGGCGAGAAGAAAAAAACAAAAAGTTACCGACAAGTACTCGAAACTTGCACCTTATTCACAGTTTCCAAACATAACTTCAACAGCGACAAAAACACACACACGCACACATGCACACACACACACACACCAATTCACACTCGCGCACACACAGATCCACATACACACAAATGAAATACAGTGAATGTGTGTATGTATGTGAGTGCATGCGTGCGTGTGCGTGTGTGTGTGTGTACTCTTCACTGACAACACTTTGTGCTGAATCACTTTTGTGAAGATTTGTCAATGAAAAGGTCGCAGTTTCAAAGCGGCAAAAATATTTTGACATAAATGAAGTTTTAAAAGTTGAAGTGAAACTAAAGGCATTTGTGTTTTCTCGAATGGTTTACCAAAACGTTCAACGCTGCAATTGTTTTTGTTTCAGCACACGATCTCAGATCAAGTCACTTGCTATGCAAATATATCTCCATAATTTTTTAAATCACTGTGGATAAATGCCAGCAAAGACTTTCTCAGAATCTCCAATTTCTAGACAGAAACAATGAAGGGCAGGCAGTGGGTTGTAAAAAATTCATAATTTCTCAAATTTTCTTTTTTATAGCATATAAATATATTTATGGGGGAAAATATTGAAAAACTTTAATATATGCGAGAGTGATAAAGAATTGAGGAGTGTTGTCTTTGGATGTGCAAGAAACAACAGTCAAATCACCCTTAACTCACTTTTCCCTTTGAAAATAATAACAATTTTTAAAAAAAATTTACCGAAAATGCTCTTCCCATGGTTTTGAAGTGCAAAAGAAAAACAAATTGGCCAAAATAGGTCCGGAGTGAGATGATAAGAGAGTGGGGTGAAAATAAAAAAATGTTTTCAAAATTCTTTTCATGCAAATATTCTCCCTCCCTTCATTTCGAAGGCTGTGGTCTAAAAAAATGAGGGAAATCCCCAAACGAATTTTCCCCACGAATTTCTTAATAATTGTAATCTACGGCGTTTGAAAGGTATTTGTATAAATTTTCATTAAAGGATGCCCATCTTCCCGAAAGTTATGACTGAAAAAAGTCAGCTCATGTGAATTTTCTGAAATTTCTCTCCCCATTCCCTCTCCCATAAATTCCTATATACTCTGAAGCCACAATATCTAAGCGCTATTTGTAGAAAGTTTTGTTAAAAAAGTATCCATTTTTCCGGATGTTATGAGGCAACAAATTCGCGGGGGCGTGTGTATACATCTGTAGTAATGCACCTTTATTTATACGATTTTTCCGTTTCATATTTATTTCATTCATTGTTTGCAATATTCCCTCTCTATCACACGCTTACACTGCAAAGCTTAGAGATGGGCTGCTGAATTGAAATGTCTATGTTGCTTTGAGGGGAAGGTAAAACTTAACAAAGTGCCTCTCCCATTGTTGTTGGACTACCATGATGTTTATTTAAAAAAGAGAGATTATGACAGTGATTAAATAATCTAACTTAATATTTATTAAGTTAGTGAGCACAATCATACAAAGAAATAATTAGACATAAAATATAAAAATGATTAGAAATGGGAATCAAATATGAACATATTATCAAGAGACTAACAGAAAACTTTTGTAAGTGCGGTGAAATCTTTGCTTTACAGATGAGATCACAATACGCTCGAAAATATCTGAAGTTGTCACCCTTATTCACAGAAATTATTAAAAGTATATTAATTTCAATCAACAGCGTTACCAAACTATATTAATTTCAGACATAGGTTTAAGACCATAAATTTTGGAGTAAGGTCCTTCCTGATTCCATAGATCCAGTGCTTGACTGGTCCCTACTTTTTTATATTCCGAATAGATGAAAGCCACTGATGACCCCATAAGGATTTTCATCCAGAACATAAAAAGAGGATGCGACTTAATTGCGCAAAGAATTTCAATCCTCATTCTATATATTCTACTAATTAAATCCGCTGCAAAGAGGACATATAAAAATTCAAATATGTAACGATTAGAATAATTTAAATTAATAAAACTAATACTAAATACATAGACAATGGTGGGGCTGTATGGTAAGAAGTTTGCTTCCCAAACACGATGTTCCATGTTCAGTCCCGGTACCTGAATAAAGGCAAGTGTCTGATCAAAGCCTGTGAGTGGATATGGTAGACAGAAACTGAAAGAAGCCCATTGTGTATATATGAGGCAATTGGCTGCGAATGATCCCTGTATCCTATTTTGTCCTGTTTGTTATTGTCGTGTTATCGGCCTTTTTTCGGACACACACACTCACATACACACACACACACATATATATATATATATATATATATGTATCTTTCTATCTATCTATATGCATGTATATATATATGTATCTATGTGTATATGTGTATATGTGTCTATGCCTATATATTTACATGTGTATGTATATATATATATGCGTATGTGAGTGTGTGTATACATTAATATATATATATATCAATAGATAGATAGATAGATATATATATAGAGAGAGAGAGAGAGAGAGAGAGAGAGAGACTGATAGATAGTTATAGCATAACTTGGGGAATCTACTTCTGTTCGTTGAGTGCATCACTCTGAGTTACAGAAGTCGGAATAGTTCATTTGCAACCTTTTTTCCTTTGTGACTAGCGAATTTAGTGCAGAATATATTTACCAATACCTATATATGCAGGTTGGTGTCTTTCTGTTTTGGATGTCTTATATGTAAGAATTTGTAGTGAATAGATTTTAATTTTTGCATATAAACTCTACCATATAGATGATGTATGTGTTTATATTTATACACGCACACACATATATATGTATGTATGTATGTGTGTATACGCAAAGAGAGAGGTGAAAAGAGAGGTGAGGAGGAACGAGGGTTGACTGAAATACTAAGAAACTGAAAGATAGACTAAGAAAAAGGATGCTTTTTTATTCCACATTTTGCGTCAATATCCATATTTACATTCGAAATTTTTGGGTGTTTCAGGATACAAATATTCTTAATTAAAATAAACGCTAAAGCGATCGCACGTCATATTGATGAAATGGAACAAAAAATAATGAAGACTATGAACCGGAAGAAATTCTAAAACAACCACTGAAACACAGTATAACATATAATCCATATATAACTTTGTATCGATATATGAAATATTTAACTTGATTTATGAAAATTCAAAACTAACTAAGTAAATAAATACAATTACTTGACTTGTTTTATTTTTTCATTAAATATACTCTTGTTAATTTTATTTCATTTTTAAACATAATTACTTGCATGATGTTTTATGGAGAAAGTTATATATTAACTTTTTATTGCCGCTCTTCTACGATTCTTTTACTTTTTATTCATTAATCATATCAGTCATTCGTCTCCAGCCACGCTGGAACACCGACTAAGTGGGTTTTAGTCGAGCAAATCTATTACAATCTTTTTATTTATTTGTTTTATTTATATTCGGTTTGTTTTACCGAAACATTAAGCTGCGTGGACATTAAAGCATCGCTGAACGTACAAGGATCAGATGTCAAATCTTCCTAAAACACCATCCTATCTCTTCCAAAATTTTTTAATATTTATGAAAATTATAACGGTTGATGAAAGAAATGTTGACGCCCAATGCAATAAGTAAACGAAAGACTAAGAATTCACGAAAAGCAATTAGAATTTAGTAAGTTCCTTATTTGCTGTTGGTAACTTAATAATATTCAGTTGAAATTCTACGATTGACAAAACTTATAATCGAATAATGCTGTAGCCAGTCATTATAGATCGATATATTTGAACTAGTGTTCTCATTCCTCATCTTGGTTACAGATTACGATAGTAATTTAGTTTGTAACTTAATCATACAAGATGAGAAAAGAGATTACCGTTCAGACTTCTCTTCTTTGTTGCGTAAATTACAAATTCAGATACCCTTCGTAATCTGTAACGTTACATAGGTAGATTGCCCTCATTCTGTTGACTTCCCTTCAACTGAAACATTGTGACCATAACAACCAAGATAAGGATACTTGTTCGAATATATCAGACTAAAATATAAAAAGTAGAATAATGGATGATATGACCACGTTTATAAACTACTTGAAAGTATTAGCATTTATTCGAACAAGAAAGTTATTTTCGGTTTCTGAAATGCCAATATCGTTTAAAATATCCAGAAAAAATGTAAGCCTATGGAGAAAATACTTTCAAAAATTATGTCACATTTTTAGATTTATCTAAAATTTCTGAAATATTTTTACTATCTTAAGTCCTTTCATATTTATTATTAAATACACTCAATTTTCGCATATTCCTCAAAGCTGATATTTAGTGCTTCATATATATGTGGAGTGGATATTAACTTTCAACAACTTTCGTCCCTTGGTATTAGAATGTACAATTTGCCATCGATAGTAAACTCATATCTTGATACAGATGAAGTTCTTAAATTAGTTTTCAATCCGATATTTTACGTCATTTTACAACATAGTCTCTATAATTTATGTTTTCGTTTTACCATTTTGCCGTATCGGGATCATCTTTTATTCATTCCTACCCATTAGCTGTCTAGTAATAATAAATTAGCAGTAAAATGTTACTTCAAATAATTTTAAAGAACTTCTAAAAGTAACTTCACTATATTTGAATACTAGAAAGTGACATTAACATGAAATATTGTAGATGTTTGACTGTTCTTGTATTTTGCAGGTGTGATAATGGATTATAAATGCGGCCAAAAGACAAATATACTTATATTTTCCAATGTATACGTACCCAAACAATTACAACTTACTTTGAAGTTGAAAATGATAGTTTATGAGCAATATCTGTAGAAAAAATTGTCATCTTTATAAAATATAAATGACATTTAGTATTTTGATATCAATAACAGGTTTCCAGGAGCAGATGTATGTTGATAAATTTCCACTAATTCTATGTATGTATGTATGTATGTATGTATGTATGTATGTATGTATGTATGTATGTATGTATGTATGCATGTATCTATCTATATATCTATCTATTTATCTATCTATCTATCTATCTATCTATATACATACATACATACATACATACATACATACATACATACATACATACACATATGCATATACATATACATATATACAATCTATGGATTTCCGCAACAAAGTTTCTATCTATCAACCTTGCACACATAACGTTGGTCGACACGAACATCTACCAGAACATCTCGTGTCCAAGGTGCTACGAACCGTGTTTGAAGTTAACAATTTTACTCTGGCTTCTGCCTGCCCCTACACACACGTATGCACGCACACGCATTCATACAGATTCAATCCCACAGCACAGAGTGAATTCGAAGAACAGAACCGGTTTTTATTACTATTATTGTTATAATTCCCGCTACATTATTGCTCTGTTTGGTTGTACATCAATGGTTGAACTCAGATTAATTTTGTTATTATCTTGTTTTTATGAATAATTTTCGTGCAATCTTGAGAGAATCATAAAAATCAGTTTGAAACAGGGACAGAACACTATCAATATTTTCGTCGGTGTTGGAAGTTGCAGGACAGGCAGACATTAAGTCATCTTTAAGACTCTCCCTCCCCATCTTAAATTCAGCTGCCTACTTGATAACACTGCGCTGCCAAATTTTGTCCAGTTTCAAGAGAAGTTGCTGCTAGTTACTTTTCAAGTCTCTTCTGAACACTCATATATCAGTTTATCTGGAAAGAAATAATGAAGTTATTGATATAAAGAGGCTGAAATAAAGCATGCAAAATTTCACAGCTCTGCCATCACTCTATAGCCAGCATATATACCTTTCAGCCCACTATCGTAATTTCCAACCAATGGTGCCCTGACAGCTAGTTATTATAAGGGAAAACGATCACTTCTAAATCAATCATGGTTGGTCCAGAAATTTGAATTTTGAGCAATAAGAACATACTTTCTGAAGTGCGTTTCTTACTTTTACTCAAACATATTTCTATTTATTTAAAACAGTATAATTTAGCGTTGAAATGCACCCAAGTTTCGTTGATATAGATAAATGTTCGATCTTCCTGGCTGGATAAAGTAAGAAACGTAGTTCTTAATTTATTAACCAATGAGAACAATCGAATATCACCAAAACTCATGTTATTATATTGTTGCTACCCAATACTCGGCATATACTGCTAATATAAAAAAGATCAAAGAAAATTGTATAATTCAAATTATACAATTGATACCACACCGTGTAGATTTGCATCGATATTTTGGAATACTGGCTTCAGTCATTGGGTGGCAGCGGATCCCACTATTCCTCCGAAACTAAGTCTCGGGGGCCTCTGTAATAAAGAGTCATATGCACTGCCATTCCTTCCTAACGCAAAGATTAAGAGAAAGACTATTAAACAAAAGGAATATTTTTCCTGTAAAGGTTAACATGATATAGTGGTATAGTTATATATGTATATATGTATGTCTGCATATATCGTTATATATACACATACATATCAATATTATATATATGAGTGTGCGCTTGTGTGTGTGCGTGTGTATATATATATATATATATATATATATATATATAATATATATATATATATCTTTAGAGAGAGAAAGTGAGAAGGGTGACAGAGAGATAGATATGTTTTATATGTATTTTATATATTCATACATCAACACAAACAAACGTGTCTGTGTGTATGTGCAGTGCGGATGTGCATATGTGTGTGTACATGTATGTGTGTGCGTGTGTGTATATTGTGTGTCTGTCTGTCTCTCTGTGTCTGTGTCTGTGTGCAGAATTACCAAGAGGCGAAAACAGTGGCTGAATATATCTGAGGTTCATATAACCCAGAGATAATAGCAGTTCATAGAAAATTAGTAAACAAAAGAAAGAAGTTGTTATCAACGTGGGATAGTCAAAGATTTTAACCGTAGGTCTTGTCTACTCAAGGACTCGTTTTTAGATTGTATTATGATTTAAATGTCACTGTTATTTAGGTTTACTGGAGAATTCTAATGATGGCCATGGTCTTGATAATGTTGAAGCAGTTATCATTTCAAAGTTGCACCCTGAAGGAAATATTGCTGTCAACACATTATTGTAATTATTGTTACAATGGAATCGGTACTTTCCTTTGGTGAATCATTTAGGAGTTAGGGTAAATGCTTTGCTATATTTAGTTTAAGACCTGTCGGGCGAGAATATTTTTCCATGATCTATAAAAAAATATGGTGATCAAATATAATTCCCACAACGTTCAGTTGTAAGAGCTAGATTTACTGTGATCATTGTCCACTGTAAGGTTTCGATTCCTGTTCTATAGTCATTTAATTTTGCATACGTCGCAATACACCTTCCTCACCATCCTTAGTATACAATAAAAACAGACGAGGTAATTCAGTTTAACCTTTCAAATTACACCCTCCATTATTTTTACACCCGTAAATCGGTATAGAGATAAGATAAGGAGTCATTTGAAAGCGAGTTGGCTGCTATTTTATCATATCAAGTGATCATTAAGATGGTCTGTCAGTTTACCCGGTTAGTGTTGTTTAGTTCTTT
Organism: Octopus sinensis; assembly: GCF_006345805.1. Classification (NCBI taxonomy): domain Eukaryota; kingdom Metazoa; phylum Mollusca; class Cephalopoda; order Octopoda; family Octopodidae; genus Octopus; species Octopus sinensis. The sequence goes on along the minus strand of NC_043003.1, from coordinate 59,571,216 downwards.
ACTATATTTGTAAGTCGTAGGAGTGGCCGTGTGGTAAAGAAGCTTGCTTACCAACCACATGGTTCCGGGTTCAGTCCTTCTATGTATACTTCTCTCTCTATATATATATATGAATAGATATACACACTCTCACATGAATATATATATATATATGTGTATGTACCAGAGTAAGCATGTAAATGTGAAACAGGGTGGAGAAAATAGTACTCGAATACCAATTGTAGAGTAATATGCTTTATTAAAAAGCAGCAAAAATATTACAAAAACTGTTACTCAGAGTTTCATGTTCTCGTTCGTCTGACAGTTTTGTTTATCGGCCCTACCACCAGAAAAAGACTTATGTTAACAAGGAATAAACTAGAGCACTACTTTTACTACTACTACTGCTACTACTACTACTACTACTACTACTACTACTACTACTAATAATAATAATAATAATAATAATATAATAATAATAATAATAATAATAATAATACTTCTCTACCTCCACCACCAACACCACCACGAGTAACATGTCTTGTGATATTTTTGCTGCTTTTTAATGAAGTGTGTATATATATATACACACATTGGCGTAGGAGTGGCTCTGTGGTAAGTAGCCTGCTTACGGGCCACATAGAGTTCCGGGTTCAGTCCCACCGCGAGGCACCTTGGGCAAGTGTCTTCTACTATAGCCTCGTGAGTGGATTTGGTAGACGGAAACTGAAAGAAGCCCGTCGTATATAACTATATAGATATCTCTATGTGTGTGTATATATTTGTGTCTGTGTTTGTCCCCCAGCATCACTTGACAACCGATGTTGGTGTGTTTACGTCCCCGTATCTTCGGCAAAAAAGCCCGATAGACTAAGTACTAGGCTTAGAAAGAATAAGTCCTGGGGTTGATTTGCTCGATTAAAGGCGGTGCTCCAGCATGGTCACAATCAAATGACTGAAACAAGTAAAACAGTAAAAGAATATAGATATATATGGAGAGAGAGAGAGGGAGGGAGAGGGAGGGAAGGAGGGAGAAACAAGGATTGATAGATAGATAGATAGATAGATAGATAGATAGACAGACAGACAGATTGAGGGAGAGAGAAAGAGCGAGAGATGTTAACTGACATCGCCCAAAACTATGTTTATACAAACTTTACACCGAAACGAATCTTAGATAATGGGTTTTCCCACACCGAAACCGTTTCCAAAAATTCCATTGAACTGCATCCAAATTCGAATAACTAACCTAATATACAGAAATTTGAATTATTCTTTAAATCTTTTCTATCCTCACTAAAACCGCAGTCACGCTGCTACACTTAAACTTTGTCACTAATATATTTTTACATCATTTCACTAGATATTTATTGTGTCTTTGAATTAACCGTTTAACAACATAAATTCTAAATACGGTGACAACTCTTAAAACCGTAATGTTATAACTCTTATCCCTTGCTTTTATAAAAAGGCTAATCTATTGACTGGAAAATAGTGAAAAAGGGCCCAACAATTGAAAAAAAAAATGCGTATATTCTTGTATATTTCCGTTTAAGATACATTGTAACGTATGGCAATGGTGTCCTGCCTCTCATAAACTCTAGAAATACTTGTGTTAATACATGTTAATTGTAACAATGAGAAGTCATAAATAATTCTATAGAAATATAAAAAGGAAAGAAGTGTTCCGATATGGTGTACACTGGTTTCAATATAGCGAATTAACTGAAGCAGTTGTAGAGTTAAGTGAGACATGAAAATATATAAAAATAGCTCTATTGCTTTCTCTTTTCGCCAGTTCAACGCTACTGACGTTACCAAGTTATTTGACCAAGTTACTTCAGTGGGGATGGATTATGTTTCCGGTGCAGCCCATTCGTCTTTGCTGAGTGTCAAGAACAGCATCGTTTTCTCCCCTCTCACTTGGCAGACCGGAAGAGCTCACTTTCCAAAACGGAAGAAATGACTTGGTGAAAGGAGCAGAGAAAGTATGAACGCAGGACAAAACGAGTCTCAGATCAGCTGCACCGAAACGGCATCGTGTTCACCAGGATCCTTTAAACGTCTTGTTTATTATATATAGCAGGTGCTTCCTTAAAACGGCTAAGCTACTGCAGATTTTGGCATAACAATGTGATTCTTAAGCCCGGACGAAAGGCAAAAAGAAAGTAAAAATGATAATAATAATTAATCAATCAACAAAATTAAGATAAAAGCTTCGAAAAGTAATGCCCGTTCTACTTCCCCTATTTTAAAATGTTTTCACATTTTGTTCAGATGTCTCTCTCTCTCACTCTCCTTCTTTGTTCCTTTCTTTCTTTTCCTTTCTTTCTTTCTTTCTTCCTTTTTTTCTTACTTTCTTTCTTTCTTTCTTTCTTTCTTTCTTTCTTTCTTCCTTCCTTTCTTCTTTCTTTCTTTTCCTTTCTTTCTTTCTTTCTTTCTTTCTTTCTTTCTTTCTTTCTTTCTTTCTTTCTTTCTTTCTTTCTTTCTTTCTTTCTTTCTTATCTCCCCAAGTCTACCGGCCCCACCACCGGCAAAGGACTTCTTTAATATAGCTTATTCATGTTAAGGAAGAAACCAGGGCACTACTACTACTACTACTATTATCACCACTACCACCACCACTACTACTACTACCACCACCACCACTACTACCACCACCACCATTACTACTACTACTACCACCACAACCACTACTACTACTACAACTACTACTACTACTAATACCACCACCACCACCGCTACTACTACTACTACTACTACTACTAATGTTGCTGCTGCTGCAGCTGCCGTCCTTTTTCCTTACAATAGATGCTTGTCGAAAACCCCTCTCTCAACCCTGACCACACCTCTCCTTTCCCCACCACCACCACCACCACCACTACTACTACTACTACTACTGTTGGAGGTGTTGTTGCTGTTGTTCCGTTTTCGTTTATGCTTTTGTTTTAATACGTTTGTCACCGCTGTTGCTACTGCTGCTATTAATGACAATCAGAGTTGCTTATCTGCTCGCTTGCTTCGGCTGGTGCCTTTCCGTGTGCCTGCTGCCTGCCTGCCTGCCTGCCTGCCTGCCTGTTTGCCTGTCTGTTTGTCTGCCTGCATGACTGATGACTGCTAAGAAGATGCGAGGAACAAACTAATATTAGAATGAAATTTCCGTTTAAAATTTCACTTCTGAAACGGGACAGCAGGGACACAACAGCGATTATGGATCATGATATAAGAAATATTAATGATTCCAGCAAACCAGGATTCTTTCTGACAGAAGATATAAAATATAGTGAAAAAAAAAAAATAATAATAATAAGCAAATAAGAGATACATTAAAAAAGGAAGGCCGAATTATATTATTTGGCTGTTTTTGCGAATTAGCACAGTGTTTCTACTGTGAAAAAGAAAACGAGCTAATAAAGATTTTCTTTGTTGGAAAATATTAGAAATTACGTTCATTTGTTTATATTAGTTTGTCAAATTAATTCAGAGCTTGCTTACCAACCACATGGTTCTGGGTTCAATCCCACTGTGTGGCACCTTCGGCAAGTGTCTTCTACTATAGACTGGGCCGACCAAAGCCTTGTGATTGGATTTGGTTGACGGAATCTAAAAGAAGCTCGTCGAATATATGTATATATATATGTATGTATGTATGCATGTGTGTGTATATGATTGTGTGTCTGTGTTTGTCCCCCAACATCGCTTGACAACCGATGCTAGTGTGTTTACGTCCCCGTAACCTAACGGTTCGGCCAAAGAGACTGATAAAATAAGTACTAGGCTTACAAAGAATAAGTCCTGGGGTCAGTTTGCTCGATTAAAGGCGGTGCTCCACCATGGCCACAGTCACATGACTGAAACATGTAAAAAAGTAAAACAGTACTGAATTATAAGATAAAATCTTCCGGTTTTGCTTTTTTTCTGCATCATCAAATATTTGAAAAGAGGTAAAATATATTCAAGTTTCAAAAACGATAAACAAATTTTGCAGAGGAAGAACAGAACAAAAAGAATGAAATAATACGATAAAGATATTTTAGTGTTATTTCAAATAACACAAGAAAAAAACAAAACAAAAAAAAAAGCAACGAGCAAATTTAACTGACAACTTAGTATAATCTATAAAGAAAATTTTATGCATTAGTTTGACAGATAAGTCTGTTCGTTCTTTTTTAATGTTTTTATTTTTCAAAAGATATTCGAATTAAAACGAAAAATATCTTGAGTAAGTGTCTTCTACTATTAACCCGGGGTTGACCAATGTCTTGTGAGTGAATTTGGCCGACGGAAACCCCGTGGAAGCCCGTCATATGTGTGCATGTGTGTATGTGTTTGTGTGTGTGTGTGTTTGTCTTTGCCTTTCCATCGCCTGACAGCCGTTGTTCATTTTTTGCGTCCCCATAACATAATGATATGTATATATATATATGTACACACATATATATATATATATATATAATATATATATATATATATATATATATATATATTCAAACCAGACACGAACAAGCAAGAAAAAACAACAATGCGAGGACGTGGAATAAGTACAGGAAAGGAAAGAAAAGAAAGTGGATTCCACGTTTCGAGCGGAGCTCGTCGTCAGAAATATGAAGTCCAAAAAAGGGAAGACTGAGAAAGAAAATCGCCAACGATATACACGCGGATATATATATAATATATATATATATTTTTTTTTTTTTTTTATCTATATATATATATATATTTTTTATATTTATCTAGTTTCAGCTCACAAGCTGTGGCCATGCTGGGGCACCGCCATTTGGTGTTGCTACATGATTTTACTCCACGAATGCTTTTTAGCAATTGCCATTTGGTGCATGAGAGAGTTCGAAGCAGCTGCCCTCATCTGCACCTCCTGCCGTGAAGTTGGTTCATCTGGGATACCTGACAAGAAGAGATCCAGTTTCATTTTAAAGAAATCTGCGTCCACCCCATGCAGGTCTCTTAGGTTCTTCAGGAGGGTATTGAAGAGCTGTGGGCCTCGGAAGCCCAGGCTATCACATTATCTTGTCCTACATCTTGATGGCAAATTTGGAGTCCTAGGCACTATGCAGTGGCGCCCAGTTCTGGCATTTGTGTAACTCTCGATGCCAAAGTTTGGGACAAGTCCTTCTAGGATCTTCCAGATGTATATTATGGCATATCTTTCTCGCCTACGCTCTAAGGAATAGAGTCTCAATCTCTTGAGTCTTTCCCAATATCTTATATGCTGCACAGATGCTATCTGTTTCGTGTAGCTTCGTTGGATCGCCTCAAGTTCTGTGATTAAATTGACACTGGATGGTGACCATAGCTGAGAGCAATAGTCAAAGTGGCTTAGGACAAGTGCCCTCCAAAGGACCATCATGGTTTCCTGGTCTCTTGTTCTGAAGGTTCTAAGAATCCATCCGGTCAGTCGCCTACATTTCATTGCCAATTTAGCAACATGCACATGAAAGGTTGCATCATCACACATGAAAGGTTGCATATATATATAATAAAAACTTACTTGGAGGATAAGAAGCGACGCGAGGCGTTCAGTCATATAGTAACAATTTAACAATAAAACATATGCATCCATCGTCTAGGCTTAAAAAAGCCCTCAATGTTGGTTTCCTTGTCCTGTTTTTATTCTTTATGTGTACTGTATTTTTATTTGTATTGCTTTTACGTCCTGTTCTTGTCACTTTTTTCTTTTTTTGCCCTTTTCAAAAGAATTTTATTTAATTCATTTTGAAGGAAGGACTACTTCGGTCGGATCGTGTTCTGCCCTTAACTTCGAAACACGCATTGAGTCGAACCAGGGGCAGCTGATGAAGGGAAATATTCTTTGTATTGTTTGTCTTGTACTCTGTTTTTTCGTTGTTAAAAAAAGTTCGTTTCCTTGTTTGTTTTCATGCTTTCGTTTCTTGTTGTGTTCTACTTTTATTTGTGGTGTCCTGTACTCATATATATATATATATATATATATATATATATATATATAAATATATATATATGCATGTATATATACATATAGATGTATGTATGTACATATATGTGTGTATGTATGCATATGTTTTATTGTTAAATGTTATTATATATATATATATATATATATATATATATATAACCTTTTCGACCCCACATTAAGGCGTCGTAGGAGCGCTGCGGATACATGTTGAGTGTTTGCCATTTTCACCCTGATAGGTCCTATTCCTGCTGGATCTGACTACAGCTTAGAACTAGAGAGAGAAAAAGAAGGGGAGAGTGAGGGGGAGAGAGAGATGAGTACGTAGGCGACACATCCTAATATTTGACACTCGACGTTACTTAATTTCGCAGACCGAGCGAGAACTGATGTAATCTACATGACGCGGTTGTAAATACATATATTATGCGCTTCTGGAGTTTTTTTGTCCCACAGATTCCAGCTACATTTATTACATTTTCTTTATTTAAAAACAAATATTTCAACTCAGTAAATCGTTATGTTAGTCTCAAAGAACACGGGAGAGCCAGAGCTTAACTGACGCACACAACGTATAGTCGATAAGAGGAAAATATAACCGTATATCGTACGAGTATATTGCAGGTAACATATTTAAATCATCCGGTGTCTGTTCCCTAAATCTATAAACAAATATTAAATGAAGTTTTTTCTCATGAAACGCAGCGTAGTTATATAACTTACAGCGTTATATAGTCAGTAAGTCAATGCTTTGTATACAGAGCTATGCCAGCTTATTTCCCGATTTGAATAAATAATGAAGAAATAAATTATATATTTCTTCCATTTGCTGTTTGGATCCTTAATAACATCTTATTTTTGGTTGTCATTTTCAACATAGTATTTTCTTCCTTTATGATTTATCGTTTGCTGTTTTATTGTGACCAGCATTCACAGAATTATAAAAAATGCAACGTATTCTGTTAATCATTTTCATCTGGTTCAGTTTGTTAAATATATCATTCAACAAACAGGAAACAGTTCTTGTTGGATACTATGCCGTTTCATGAGCTGCGATAAGAGTCGCGATTTGTGAATAACATGTATATTGTCGTCCATTTTGAAAAGTATCCAGTGGCTTGATATTCAATGACATGTCAATTGATCTTCAACTTCTCCATTTACAATGCATCAAGCATTATAAGAAACACGTTCAACTCTTTAAAGTGAGTTTTATACACGTGACTATGTGTATACAATTGATCATGTCTATACCTCCATTTGTTTATATATATATATATATATATATACATACATACATACATACATACATACATACATACATACACTTATATACGTACATACAGACATACATACATACATACATATATGTACTCTATAAAAAAGCTGTTGCGTAATTCTTCAGTTAATGTTAAAATATTTCATTATAACTTGACAAGAAAAGAAGTATATAGAGGAAGATAAAAATGGCACAAATAATATTTGATGAAGAAACACACAAATCATACACAGAGTCAGACAAATGACTAAATAAGCAAAGTAAATTACAGCTTAGAAACGTTATTCAAAGACGTGTACAATGGAGGTAAATACTATAGAAAAGCAAAATTCGGTCTGTTTCGGCTAGTACACTTTATCAAAGAGATGAAAATATATGAAGTGAGACAAGAGAAAGGAAATATACAATACTGAATGCAGTTTTCGATTTCTAGAGAAAAAAGAAATGATAGCATCGATGCAGTAATCATCAGTTTTCAATGACGCGTTGCATTGGATACTCTTAGTGTTGAGAATAGGCGACTCCAAATTGAACAATTTTTTATGCTGAAAGGGCAAACAGTAAATGCCATCTTAGAAACCTAAGTTAAACATCAGATACATCACGAAGAGAAACTTCACACTCTGCGATATCCACAGAACTGTGTCCCAAACTGTCGCAAAGTATAGAAAGCAGTACAGACGTACGCACACACACACGCGCGCGCAAGCACACGCACGAACAAACACACGCACAGACACATACATACATACATACAGTCATACATACATAGGTATTATGTATATATGTATATATGTATGTATGTATTATGTATGGCAGTGTTTTTCACCGCAACCTGTATGCATGTATGTATGAATGTATGTATGTATGTATGTATGATGTATGTATGTATGTATGTATGTATGTATGTATGTATGTATGTATGTAGGAGTGGCTGTGTGGTAAGTATATTGCTTACCAACTATATGGTTCCGGGTTTAGTCCCACCGCGTGGCACCTTGGGCAAGTGTCTTCTACTACAGCCTCGGACCGACCAAAGTCTTGTGAGTAGATTTGGTAGACGGAAACTGAAAGAAGCACGTCGTATATATGTATGTGTACATGTATGTGTACATGTATGTGTGTGTATATGTTTGTATGTCTGTGTTTGTCCCCCCAACATCGCTTGACAACCGATGCTGGTGTGTTTACGTAACTTAGCGGTTCTGCAAAAGAGACCGATAGAATAAGTACTAGGCTTACAAAGAATAAGTCCTGGAGTCGATTTGCTCGACTAAAATGCCTTGCTCCAGCATGGCCACAGTCACATGACTGAAACTAGTAAAAGAGTAAAAGGGTGTATATATACATACGTACATACATACATACATACATGCATATATTTACATACTCCTACCTACACACTGATTTCCATACATGTGTTTATATGCACTTGTAAGTATATATATATCTTAAATCCATTAATACCAAAACTAACTAAAACCAACCATACATCCTATATCGACCAATCAGAAGACATTTACTTACATTTTCACACCAACTTACAAAGTTCTACGTAGGTGAATAATTTGTAAACAACATAATCTGAAATTTAATCAATAAAAATTTCTCCAAAACATCACTCCTTAACAACCCACTATAAAGTCTAATTACGACTCCACCCAAATCCACATACCAAAGGAAAAATTTAACTCAACAGAGACTATATAATGCATCAGAGTCCGGCGATGGCTTAAATGGGCGATACTTCGAAGTCACTGACAAGGATATTCTTGTTTTAAAATAAATTCATGCTCTGTAGGATATTTTGAGTGACCCACCAGGTTAATGTAAAATCGCTTTCATTATAACTGAATGTGAAAACAGAGGCACACACATATGTGTATGTTTGTTTTGTGTGTCTGTGTGTGCGATTTTGTTTTGTGCGTGTGTGTGTTTGTGTTTATCTCTAATTGGCAATCCGTCTTTTAGCTTTAATTGCGACGATGAGGATTCCAGTTGCAAAGCACTCCATAGATAGATGTACCCTGAATCTCAAGGAAATTCAGCGGAACACAGAATGTGACAAGGCTGGCTTTTTCAAATACAAGTACAGCTCATTTTTGCCAGCTAAGGGGATTGCAGCAATGTGTAATAAAATGTCTTGCTCAAGGACACAACTCGCCACCGGGAATCGAACTCCTGACCTTAATATCGTGAGCCGAATTCACTAACCACTAAGCCACACGCCTAAATAAATACATATCTACATATATGTGTATGTCTGTGCGTACGTGTGCGCGTATGCGTGAGCATATATATATTATATACACACATATGCACATATAAGTATGTACATGTATTTTACAATGTGTATATATCTTGTGCATGTGTGTAGATTTTATAACGCTTTTGATAAAATAACAAAGGATAAACAAATTTCCAGTAACCGTACACTTTAAGACATAGAAACACACACACGTATATATTTACACACACACACACATACACACACACACATACGAACAGCCACAGACACGCAGACACACATACGCATAAACACATACACGCACGAACATATATATTACATGCACACATATGCAAATAATATACATTTATACACTACCGAATAAAAGGTTTGTTAAAGATTAAATCGATTTAGTGATAATATATGTTTTCCGAACATTAAACAACTATATACAATCTTAAACTACTTGAACATATATGTTGCTAACGAAAGTAAGAAAACACGAATGTCTGAATGAAAGTGCATCGAATGAATGGTATGAATTGTTAGCAATAAAGCTACAATGTATTGTTTTCTTAAACACAATACTTTGTTGTAGTTGGTCTTTATAACGGTTAAATTTCCTGAAGGGTTCTTCACCTGACACCTCACAGATTGTATGTTTTCTCTAATACGTCTTTCTGACTCGGTTCATTCAGTGTTACTATTACACCTGCACAATTAAATAGGACCACACACATACTGCGCACCATGACTCTAGGCTTTCTAACATCACCTGGCTTCAGGCTACTAATCGGAGGTGTTTAGCAAGAGCTAGCAGCTCGACCGACATTTCACGACGTCACTAATTGTTATGGAAGATTGTGATATATTCACCTTCTTCTCCACATACTCCTCTTATTGCTCTCGCTATTCTTAATGCTATTGCACATTTACGAAGCAAACAGCTTTCATTTTGAATCCTTGAGATTTAGAGCCAGATGCCAATATACGAGAACACATGTGCATACAAATACATAGACTCACATTTACATACACACACACGCACACATCCTGCTTCCTCATAAATATAGATATATAGACATACACAGATACAGACCCACGCGCGAACAAGCAAAAAATCTACATACATACATACATATATATATATGTGTGTGTGTATAACTATCTGTCTGTCTATCTATCTATCTATCTATCTATCTATCTATCTATCTATCTATCTATCTATCTATCTATCTATATATATATATATATATATATATATATATATATATATATAATATATATATATTATATATATAAAGAGAGAGAGAGAGAGAGAGAGAGCCAGAGAAAAAGAGAAAGATAGAGAGAAAGAGAGAGATGTGTGTGTATATATATATAAAGCAGACATTCTCAAGTGCAATAACATGTACATATAAAGTCATGAATGAAAAACAAGTATGTAAGCAAACAGGAATATAGGGACGAGCTAACAATTAATCTCATAATTTATTATCAGGATCAAGTAACAAATAACATCTTACTAGCGATCATGAGCCCCGTTGAATTGCATTCATTATGTTGTATCGATTCTGATTTCTTTATGCCACATTCTGTTGGCAAATAAACGTTACTATTCGGTACTGTTACTGCATATCTATCGCCCTGAGCTTTATAACTAGCCGTTTTTCTCTTTATGAGATCAGCGATTGTGTATCGCTTAAAAAGTATATAGTATAAGCAAGTTGAGTGAGCCCCCATCACTAGCCTGTGATTGTCTCGCACTGATGACGAGAAACAACTCAGAAACCTGGGTCTGTGAGTATCACGAAGTCTAGAGATGGGATCGATGACCTCCCTTACTTTTACGATTCGGCCACAAACTATGTGTTGTTAGCCGGCTGGAAAATATGTTTTCTTGGAGCTAAACAACCATAACATCGTCCTTGTAAAGGAATGCCACATTCTGTTGGCAAAAAAAAATTACTTTATATATCTTATATACTGTGGTCATGATAGTTCTCAGCCATGAAGTCAGAAAAATTAAATCCGGTAGAGACTTTTGTAAGTTTCAAACTTATTCTATCGATATCCTCTGCCGAATACGTATCCATCTCCGGAAGAATAGATATGAATACGACAAAACTGCTAAGGTGCTGTCTTAAATAAACCGATGAGTTACTAACCGCTAAGTTACTAACGCAATATTCCAATGCTGACGATTTATTTTTTCGAATTCATATCTATTCATTTGGTGAAGACTACATAGTCCCTGCTAATCCCTGAAGATGCAGAGCTGAAGTTCTCAGTAACTATATTAAAGCACCTGTGATCTAAGTACTTCGTACATTACTCACGTAAACGATTTCAAATGTTTGGCACAAGGCCAGCAATTTTATATCAATTTCATTACTCAAGTAGTTCTTATCTTATGGACACCGAAAGATGAAAGGCAAATTTGACTGTGGCGGAATATTCGAACTCAGAAGGGCCAGAAGAAATGCTACTAAGCATTCTGACCGATGGGCTAACGGTTGTGCCACGTAGCCGCCCAAGATATTACAAGCATAAACGAGTATTTTGCGATTTTATGTTAACAACGTTTAGATAATGTACTGTTCAACATTCAGTCTGTGGGTGGTATTTCAGTTTTAACATGCGAGTGACATCAACGATAACAAAGACATATTTAAACAGTTATGAAACATTTTTCTATGTCTTTGGGCGTATAAAGAAAGTAAATGACAGTAAATAAATTACTTATGCTTAACCAACTAGTTTTCAGTAATAGCCTAGAATGAAATTTCTTTAAGAAATACGTTATTTATGTTATATGTGCTTAATAAGCTCAGCATATTTTACTCTCGGGCTTAGTGTTCTGTTGGCGTTGAATATTTCATAACTAGCGCATCCGCTCCATTTCCTTCTTGTCTTATGCGAGTTTACAGCGATATTGAGTTTCTTCAGCATTACAGATAATATCGATGTCATCACTGTTGCATGAAAGCTTCTGAGGAGGGCTAACTCATTATTTGTTTACTAATACTGCAGATAACCGGAAATTATAATTATAATTACCTCAACTACTATATATATGTGTGTATGTATGTATATTAATATATGTGTGTATGTATGTATCTCTCCATCTATTTATCTCTCTCTCTCTCCCTATATATATATATATATATATATGTGTGTGTGTGTGTGTGTGTATATATATATATATATATATATATATATATACATATACGCATGTATGTTTGTATATTTATATGTGTATATATAAATATATAGATGTGTGTGAGTGTGTGTATGTATAGTCAATATAGTTCTAATTATAATGGGTAATAATCAAAACTATTTGGAATGAATATATGCTCATTCACTTTCTCTCTCTCTCTTTCTCTCTCTCTCTTTCTCTCTCACACACATACACACACACAGACACTTGCACACATACTTACATTCCTACATAAATACAAACAAGCATATTACCAATGATATAACTGAAAACAGACAAATTATTATTCCATTGTGATGTTGAATTTAGCTGTTTAATGTTGGAACAAATTGCTTCTTTTAAGCCCAAGACCAGAAATTTTGATGGAAGTTGATCACTGGATACCATACTCCCCTGTATTTGAGTAGTTCTTGATTCTGTCGACGCCAAATAGAAGAAATGTTCAGTTTACATATATTTGAAAACTTATATGTGTCTATGCGTGTTAATCTTCAATCTCCACGACCTCAAAATTGTCCTAGATAATGACCAGTGCACTACAGCTAATGTAAGCTGGTACCAGTGCTGTTTCATGTATTAAACTCAGAACGCAACGAACCAGTAAATATTTGCAAGACGTCTTCTCCGATGTTCTAAAAGTTCCACCAATCTGGATTGATAGTTTCTTCTCGACATTGAAAGTAGGGAGCGCTAAGTTGACATTGTGCTATTTGAAATTTAGAAAACAGAGAGTAAAAAATACTCAAGCTATTCTATTCAGTACACTAATGAATCTTCTAAAATGTAGTCCTTAACACGCTATAATTGAAACCGAACAGAACTATTACACACCGGCTTAGTAAATCAGTACAACAATCATACAGTAGCTAAAGGCGGTGAACTGCTTAATCTTTAGCCCGCTGAAGAAAACTTTTGGCAGTATTTCTTCCGGCCTTACATTCTGAGGTGGACTTTGCCTCTTCTCCTTTCGAGGTCAATAAAAAAAAAATTCCAGTTATGCAGTGAAGTTGATGCATTCAAACATAATATCCCCTAAAATCACTCGACTTGTAATTGAATCTGAAACCATAATTACATATTAAATAAATACATCGGCCTGAAAATCATATTTAATTTTCCTGAGCGTTTCCTTAATAACACATAAACCACTATAGAATTAATAGGTGGTCTGAACATATATTTGATCACTAAAATTTGTATTATATATTTAACTAACTTTAATACAACTAACTCACTCTATGCAGCTGTTTGAGTTTGTGAAAATAAATTAAGCACGTTAGATTTCGGAGATATGATATATTTTGTAAATAATGTAGTACAAAACTTGTGTGTCTTACGGCTATTCATTAATTATACTAGCTTAAACCAATTGGTGTATATATATACCGAAGTAAGCATCAAATCTCATAACTACATGTATTTAGTAATGTGAGATGACATATATATATATATATATATATATATAGTGTGTGTGTGTGGTGTGTTCGTGTATATATATATATATATATATATATATATATATATATATATATATATATATGTATATATATATATATATGTTATATGTGTGTATGTATATGTATCTATGTGTGTATCTTTGTATAAATATAAAAATATATATGCACAAAACCATGTTCGAATAAAGGAATCAAGACTGCAAAACGTTTGTGATTTATATCCTCTTTATATATGCAAATATATGTGTGTATGTGTGTTTTATAAAAAGTAACATTAAGCAACAATGCAAAATAGCATATTTATCATATTGCTCATAAGCTATTAAAGATCGTTTATTAATGAAAACATTTCATGATAAATATATACATGAAATCATTTAATGATAAATCTACAAAGTTCCCATAATTTTCAGTTTGCATTGAATACTGTATAAAATACGAGAATATAACGATTTCTAATTTAGTTTTAGGGCAAGCTGTTTTGAAAGGAGGGCGTCAGTCGATTGCATTGATCCTAGTACTCTACTGGTAATTTATTTTATAGACCCTGGAAAGAATGAAAGGACGCAGAACGTAGACACACTCGTAGTAAAGTAAAGCTTACTTTCTGCTACGTTCTGTTGACTCTGCTTCTCAACCGTCTTTAAAAGAAAGGAAATAATAAAATATATCGCATACACTTTTTTACTTGTTTCAGACATTTGACTGTAGCCATACTGGAGCACCGCCTTTTTAGTCAAGCTAATCGACCCAAGGACTCATTCTTTGTAAGCCTAGTACTTATTCCATCGTTCTCTTTTACCGAACCGCTAAGTTGCGGGGACGTAAACAGACTAGCATCGGTTGTCAAGCGATGTTGGGGGGACAAACACACACACACACGTATATATATACATATATATATATATATGCATATATATATATATATATATATATTCTTTCAGTTTCCGTCTACCAAATTTACTCACAAAGTTGTGTTTCTATTTCAATAAATTCCAGCTTCAACATGTTACAGATGTAGCCTTGTTGATGTTGAGTAATACTGAAACATATCCTGCAACTTTCTCTCATACCTGGAAAAGAAATAAGATATTAGTGAGTATTAGTGATTGACCAATATTTCTTGAAATTTAACGCATATTTCTCTCTCTTTATCGTTTTAGTACCAGATGCCTAAAATACGTAATCAGAAACTCATCCAACTCCATCAACTTGGAATTTGCTCATTGAACATATCAGTATCAGAGTTAACTAATAACCAGTAGCAGATTAAGTAGTGGTGGTCATGTGTATTAAGCTGTGTTCAATTTTAAAAGAAAATGAACTGGGTGAAATATTTACCTTAGTATATTCCAGTATAAAATCTTGTAGCGGCAATAGTCCTGAATCAATACGAGTTGGCACCAACTGATTCTTCCTCCCTTACGCTCTCACGGTGCTGTGTGATAAGAAGCTTGCTTCGCAACAACCTGGTTCCTGTAACATGGAAAAAGGCTCTGATTTACTTTACTACAAATTTTCAGCTAAAGTGATAATTCCGAATTCTGTCTCTGGCTTTTATTTTGCCACAAGAAAAGCAAGAAATGAAAATATAATTTTTTTACTTCACACTATAGAAATGTGCAAACCAAACTTTTCAATTGATTAATTATTCGAATTAATTAGTTGAACGCTTTTCTGTTCATTAAGAATAGAAAACCTCTTCTATAAAAGATTTTCTGTACACTAAATATAGAATACCTCTTCTATAATCCAATACTTTGAACTAATACGGAGAGCCGTTTTATAGACTAGAAATTACGCAGATCTCGTTTTTCCTCTGATCTTTGACGCTACCTTATCAATATCAGTCAACTATTGTTCGGGTTTTTTGCGTGTAATTGTTCGAGATTATATATTCATTCACCTTTCCATTTGACTTCCTGGCCAAGAAACAGTACAGCATTCTGCATGGAAAATTTGATCAGAGGTATCGTTTCGCTTAAGCTACTTCATATCCTTTCACCTTTACTGCTAACTCCATTGAGAAAATATGGACGTCACAACTTGTAAATCGCCTTTCGTTATAACATACAGTTTTCTTAGCGGCCTTATATATCCTTTACTCGATCAAAGTTGCGATTATTTTAATCCCTTCAAAGCAAACGATAAGAGCCTGTGGTAAGAGAAATGGTGAAAGTCATTAAAATTAACTTCTGTCTAACAAATTCTAAATTTAGTCGAAATATTTTGAGGAATGTTGGTGTGATGGCAATATCGGCAACGGTAGACCAGTGGAAGTCTAACTTGTGTTAGGTTTGTATCAGTTATCTGCAGTCCATAACGTAATATACTATTTAGTTTTTGGATAAAAAAGTTTATATGCTCCATTACCGATTCTCTAACATTTTTAAGCAGACATTACAAAGATGATAATAAATACTATTGTTCCATTTTATTCAGGATTATCTGCAGCTATTTGTAAATGTAATGCTCGTATTATTTTTCTGATAATGTAACAACTAAAAAAGCAAGGTGGTGAATTCTAATTTCCGTTACAGCAGCTATCATTGTCTTCGTATTTAGTCTAATATATCAGCTGAAATAATAACGTTAGAGAGATCAATATAAACGTCATTAATCGGTGGTATATTCCAGATAGGCACCAGTAGATAATATTATTCAGGTCAGTGGAGTTTAGAAGACAAAAGAAACGGATGAATAGTATTCAATTATTTTCGTGCTAATTTTCTTAGGAGTAAGGAATAAGAAAAACCCATTGTTGCTATACCTTTCCACTCATTGAAACACATGACAGAAATGAAAGCAAACCAATTTCACATATTACTACACATATTCAGACCATACACACATGGACACACACACAAACACACACACATACACACATCATCTATTTCACTCACATCGACCGAATTATTAATAAATATGTAAAAGGAAACATCAGAATTGCATTTTAGGCGAGAGTGTGAGTTTGTGTACACACACCACACACACACACAAACATATGAATTATAATATATATATATATATATATATATAATATATATATATATATACACATATATATATATATTTATATTCATATATATATATATATATATATATATATATATATATATATATATATGTATATATATATGTATGTATGTATATATGTATGTATGTATGTATGTATGTATGTATGTATGGATGGATGGATGGATAGATGGATGGATCTTTACCCTTTGAACGGCAGATCGAGAAATTAACTTTTTGTAACTAAACACTTTCAAACTTCGGACACTGGTAGAATGTGTCATATAAAACATCTTTTACTCTTAGTGTTGTTGAGAAACGTTTATATGTTCAAAGTTATTTCGTGTTAAAGTTGTCGAATTTCGGTAATTTCAACCAATCAATGACGTGT
>NC_043003.1:59538698-59548698 GCF_006345805.1 Octopus sinensis | reverse complement strand
CAACTCTGCCGTCCTGGGTTCGACCTTAGTGACTTCAACACAGACCAAAGCATTCTATAGGGGTTTAGTGGAGGGGAGGTACGACGACGAGCTCGGGCGAACCTGGACGTCGACGAGGAGTACCTGACCCGCCTGTTCGGGACGACTTTCGGGCCAGGGCCCATGGACAACTTCCAGAGATCCCTGGCCTGGCAGTGCTACCGAGAAGCGCTACCCGTTCGGGATAAGCTCTACAGACACGGCTTGAGAAACACGGGGCCGACCTGCCGAGATGCGGTCAAGCGACGAAACCGTTCTGCACGCACTCGTTCAGTGTCCAACAATTTCCGACCTGTGGGCTTATGTCGAACACTGCTGTCACGTGTGGGACGAGTCGGTTTATCAGCTGAGTCTATCGTCAATATTGTCACGCCTCCTTCCTTCAAACGGGAAGGAGAGCTATTTTCATCATCCTTGTGGCTATGGCGAAAGAATGTATCGGTGGACGCGTCTGAAAGGATTGAGACAAACACTTTCCTCTCTGGTCAATCTCTCATCAACTTCTTCAAGTACCACTTGAAAAGGAAAGTGAGAGTAGAGAGGCAAGTTTTGTCTAGCGAATGTTTTTTAAAAAAAGATGGGTGAACGTAGCAAGAATGGCACGTATGAATGACGAAGCCACCTTGAGCATAGTCCATGAACCCAGAAATCGAAACAGAGAGTTGCTTATTTGCAAAAAAAAAAAAAAAAAAGAAATATAAAATGTGACTTCATTGACCGAGGTTACCGTGGTCTTTTCCGCAGGCTTTTCTTTCCACGGGTAAACCTCACCTGTCCTCCCCTTTACACTTCATATTGACATTTCTGTGATAACGATCCCTATTGATCATTTTTTTTTTGCTCTCCCCCCCCCTTTTTTTTTTTTTTTTTTTTTTTTTAAACCCCCCTTATTTTTGTCCTCTTTCTCTCCTTTTACGATCCCTTTTGATCGAACCTCCCCTTCCTTTTTTTTTTTTTTTTTTTTTTTTTTTTTTTTAATACCTTCAAAAGAAAAGCTCTATACCTTGTAATTGTTCTATCTGTGTGCAGCCCTGTGTGGCTAATAAAGAAACAGAAACATATCTATCTATCTATCTATCTATCTATCTATCTATCAATCTATCTTTCTATCTATCCCTATCTATCTATCTTCTATCTATCCCTAGCTATTTATCTTTGTACACACCTGCCTGTCTTCACGTCTACCTGTCTATTTGAACCTGTTTGTCAGTTTTTTCTTTTGTAGATAAATATGTCTGTGTGTTTGTTGTTTACCGTAGGTTATAAAGTTACAGAAATCAAACTTGTTGAATAAATGTATCAAAGTGTAAAGATGTTATAAGCGATCATTCATCTACAGAAGACTTTAAATATTTAACAAAATTAATACCCAGTGGAACAGATTGAAATTTGTTCATATCTTCAACCAGGTTATAAAAATGTGCAGGTGGATGAGCTAAATGCACCACAGTTATAAATTATCTAAGGTAGTAAACGTTAGTTTTGACAAAGGAATTCACTATGAAAATCTATATAAATACCTTCACGTTGATGTGACCAAAATAATAATAATAATAATAGAAATAGAAATGTGGGAGGTTAGCACTTAAATAATATCAGAATGGAAACGTTGTATGCCACAACAAACCAAAATTTCTGTAGAATGCAAATATGCTTCTACATTTTCAAAAGACAATGCCACACAAATGTCAGGAACATGGTGGTACACCTGGTGGTCCAAAAATAAACTAGAATTTAATTGCTGAGAACATGATGGTGATGGTGATGATGATGATGATGGTTGTGGTGGTGGTACTGGTGGTGGTACTGGTGCTGGTGATGGTGCTGGTGGTGGTGATGATGGTGGTAATAGCGATGATAATGATGATGACGACGACGACGACGAAGAAGAAGAAGAAGATGAAGAAGAAGAAGAAGAAGAAGAAGAAGAAGAAGAAGTGGAGGAGGAGGGATGGGAGGGAGGACGAGGATTGTGATGATGATGATGATGACCATGATGATGAAAGCAATATTATATTCGGAACCGATTAGAAAGTGGTAGAAAAATAAATATGTAGCTGTGAGAATACATAGCCTTAGAGAATTGTACGAATAAAAGAAAACGTACCAAAAGGATTCGGTCGCGTCGAAGGCTCTTAGTGTGCAACAGAAATTGTTTGCACAGAGGTAATAACTACTCGGAGACCATTCTTATGAACTACAGAACAGCATACCGTCACCTTAGAGGTAATGTTTTAAAAAGTAAAAGAAAAGGCAGAGGAAAAATAAGAGAGGAAGCTGATCTGTCAGGATTATGCCAATTAAATATGAAGAGACCCGAAATAGGGAAAGAAGTCAGTTGGAAAAAAAATATCAGCAAAAAGACAAAATGAAAATAAAAATAACCTGCACACAAAATGCTTTAAAGAAACGAGCAAGGCAGAAATTCTAAGCTGGAGCCCCAAAGGGATGAAGTAGTAGTTTAAGACAACGAATTTTGTTTTTCGAATTAAAAAAATCTGCTTGAAACAAATCGAAAGATCTTTATCGGAAGCTAAATAAAGAAATAAGCAAAATACAGGAAACTGCTGTTGAAAGAAGAAATAAAGAGGCTTGGGGAAAGAAATATGTTGGGGCGGAGAAACAACATGGCGGATCTCAAAATATAATAAAACAATATAAGGAAGAAAATAGGTTTTAGAGCAAGCGCATGAAAACTGGAATAATTATTGTGGTCTCCAGAAGCAATCCGAATACACCTGGTCTAAGTTGAATAGCTATAACCTCCTGGGTAGAAATATTCTGCTGATAACTCAAATGTTAGATTAATAATATCCTGAAACAATCAGAAAACGACGCCAGATGGGTTTACCTCAGGGAAAACAAACTTTGTTCCCCACAATACAATATCTTTAAAAATATCGTGAACCGCATGCAATTCCATTAACTAGCAATGACCTAAAAGCTACGTACAAGATATACAGGAAGTTTAATGTGACATATCACCATCATAACAGAAGATTTATCAATATAGAACAACACATAAATCTACATCTACTTAGAATATTATTGATTTTTGACATAGATATATTTCTTCGTACTTATGGACTAAATATAAGACTGCTTGATACCGAAGACATTGCCTAATGCATTTGTGACATGAAGGAAATGAACTGGTGCGTATGAAGAATAAAAAAAAGAAGCAGTCCTATTGTTACTGTTAATAAGTATATCAAGGCTTGTGACAGACGCTGCCGAAGTTATCTGTTTAAGAAGGATGAAATAGTAACGGGTTCGATTCCTCTACACCGCTAACAATGCCATGGGTTAAGTAATACTATGTACGTGAAGTTTTACAACCGTTATACAGACATACATACGCACACACGCGCACACACACACACACACACATATATATATATACTTTATTTAAAGCATATTACTCTACCACTGGTATTTGAGTAATCTTTTTTCCACCTTGTTTCACATTTAGTGTTTACTCCGGTTATATATATATATATATATATATATATATATATATACATACATAAATATATATGTGTGTGTGTTTCTACATATATATATTTATGTGTGCATATATATATGTGGGTGTACATAATACTTTTACCCTGGGAGGGACCAATAACTCTGTGGCACTTCACAAGCCTACCAAGACACGAGAGATGGAGAAGGTATCTTCAAACGGAAAACTCGCTATAGAGTGGCAGAGCTACCTCAACTACTACTACTACTCTTACTACTACTACTACTACTACTACTACTACTACTACTACTACTACTACTAACACTTCTACCAGTTTAGCAATATTACACATATTTTGCGACAATGTAGTGTACAGAAATAGTTCGAAGCTTGCATGAAGTCAGCATTTGAATGTGATATTTTCTCTCTAAAATTTTAAATAGTGATTTTGTAACTACAGGCGTAAGCGCATTTTTATCGTCATTCGTTTCAATTATTAACCTTTTTCCATATGTATAGTCCACATTTCTATAGTTTCCGTTTAACATCTGAATTGTGATACATCCAAGCTATATCTAAATCACTTAAAATACATTATTTCGAAGGAAAGACAAGTAAATGAATTTTTCAGATTGCGAATTTTCGACTTTCAGTGGTGTGTGGCTTGTTAGAATACACCCCCCAAGTTATCCACCAAACAAACCGAGCGGACCAAAAAGTGGCACCAAATACTTTTATGGTTAACTCTTTTGAATAGTGTTTATGAAAAACTATACTTCTTTGAAAAGTGATGCTTCTCTGATAATATTTTAGAATTTGAGGAGTATCGAGGGTGTTGTGATCTCGGTCACTTATACGCTATCGAGCCGTGGTTGCCAGCCATATGAGAAGTTGGATTCGATACAGTAATAACCTGCATTTTATGATGATGAAGTATATAGTCAAATGGTTGAAAATTTCGCTTCACAACCATAGTGACCTAGGTTCGATCCCGCGACGCGACTTGTTGCGCAAAATGATTGTCTATATACTCGGGTATATCCATGCCTTCTAAATGAAACTGATTTCATGGAAACTGAATAGAAACATGTCGATCAATTTGTACTTATAATTAAAAAAGTTAAAATCTTGTCACACACAACGTCATGCTATTCCTGCCCGAGTATCACATTAAGATTATACTTGTCTGCGAAATGCTCAGCCACTTTAACTTTAATCCAAGAGCAGGTAATTCATTTCACCGAAAACGAATCCTTATATCGAATGATAGATATTCATCATCACCATCACAACCACATAGCTTTGTAAGAAGCTCAAACGTCACATGATATACTTCCATTTCTATAAATATGAAGCATATACTCTTCGTTACAGGTAACGATAATATTAAATATTCTTTTCTTGTTATTTAGGCACAAGGTCAGCAATTTTATATGATGGAGAAAGTTGATTATCTCGATCTCAATGGTTAACTGGTACTTTTTCTATCAACTCCGAAATACTAACGCGTAAACTACAGGTACCCGTTAGAATAACCAAACACTAACAAACAATAAGCATTAGGTGAGGTATTATTTCGACTAAAACCCTTCAAGGCGGTGCCCCAGAATGGACACAGTCCAATGCCTGAAACAAATAAACGATGAAAGTCATTTGTTCATTTGAATGTACTCATAGATAATTTAGTTACACTTTAAACGAAAGGAAAATTGAAATAACTTTATAAAATTCACAAACTATAAGCAAGAACACACTTGAGCCACTTCTAAATGTGTTTTGATCTTTGTGTTTATATTTACAGTATGTATTTACCTTTCGCAAAACTCTGAAACAAACAATGGATCACTTGAATATCAACGAGATGTATAATAAAAATAAATTAAATAAAATTGCCTGAAATAATCATTAAACATCTATAAAAATCAAGCAGCTTCCGTTTGCTTTTCTCTATCTCATCACGACAAATTATAATTTCTAGGTCACAAAGTGCACTGTTCTATAAAAATTCAAACTCTGACATTTTGCTTTGTTTTACGCATGATTTTTTCCGCCCGCTATTTCACTATTTTCGTTCTATGGCTATATTGCTATCTATTATACTTTCGTTATATCTTGTACACGGAAATTGTATGTGTATATAATGCACACGTACACACATACACATATTCATATCTGTATAACACATATATATCAAGATGTGTCATTTTATAATATTATATATATATATATTATATATATATATATATATAAAATGTACAAAATCTATGATATATTGTGTTTATACATATATATATATATATATATATATATATATATGTTATACATATATATATGATATGATATACATGTGTTACATATCTATATATATATATACATATATGATTGAGTATTATCTGGTAATTGATATTTGATTTAGATGTATTTCTCCATTTTCGTATCTTGTTATATATATATATACATACATATATAACTATATATATATATATCTATATATATATATATATATATATATTTATATATATATATTATATATATATATATACATACATATATAGTAATATAGTCTATATATATATATATATGATATATATATATATAGTATACGCACATACATATATATATAGTGTGTGCGTGTGAGAGAGAAAGAGAGAGAGAGTGAAACAGATAGATATAATTATTTGTGTGTATATAGATATATGCATACATACCTTATTGGCACCATAACCTTCCATAAGTAAAGTATTACCCCTCTCTCACTCTTCCTCTCTCTCTCTCTCTCTCTCTCTCTCTCTTTCTCTCTCTCTCGCTTTATTTCTCTGTATGTTTGTGTCCCGATATGTCTGTAAATGTCTGTGTGTGTGTGAGTAATAACTGGGTTCATATATATATTTTCTTATTGCACTGTATATTTTAACACTTTCTGTATTATAATCTCAACCATACTTTGTAATTTATTCAATTTATATGATATTAAAAGCAAATGAAGAAGAATTATGTGAAAATTTTAGGTTTTGATGGCAAGAACCAGGTAGATATGTATCATACGAAATATTTACCTGTTTACTTTATCTTCAGCGCTTTCTGTGGAATAGCATCCTGTTAAAAATTACCATTTATAAATGTGTAGTATTTAATATTTTTTTTTTATTTAATATCTTTGGTACAAACTTATTACATATACATACTCCCGCAGACACACTTATATTCACTTTCTTAGGTGACACTCAAACATGCTTTTATATTATAAACAATAGGTTTGATTGCATAAGTAATAATTACGATAGGATGTTTGCATAAGTAATAATTACGATAGGATAATATATAAATATAGAAGCTTAACATACATATGTGAAAGTTCATGTTTCAGAGTAAGAGAATTATTTTTTCCACAATAACACGCAGAGAAGCTTTGGACTGAATTCTGAAATGTTGGTATGCGTAAACTATTCGATATTGCATTTGCGGATTGGTCAAGAAATAATTTCTTTTATTATTTTATTCTTTTACTTGTTTCGGTCGTTTGACTGCGGCTATACTGGAACATAGTCGAACAAATCGAACCCAGGACTTATTCTTTGTAAACCTAATACTTATTTTATCAGTGTATTTTGCCGACCCGCTAAGTTACGGTTACTTAAACACAGCAATATCGGTTGTCAAGCGATGGAGAGGGGACAAACATCGACACACAAACATACATATACATACATACATACATACATGCATACATACATACATACAGATACATACATACATACATACATACATACATACATATATATATATATAAATGAATTCCTCGCTCTTTCGGAAACATCAATCTTCTGTATTGACCGCTTTCCACCACTTTGATCTGTTTTTTGTATTGAATACGTATCGCCACCGTGGGCCACTGCATCGAACACTTTGAACATATACTTCAAACTATATATCAACTATACATGAACTATATATCAACTATACATGGACTCTAAGATGTCTGACTCCGTTGTGTATTTAAATGAATTTCTTGGTTTGACGGCATGAGCTGTCTTTTTTTATATATAACTTTTTTGATAAAGTTCATTTAGTCAGGAAATGAAACATGTTATAATGTATATATATAAAAATTAAAAATGGTATAATACAGCAACATTTTCGAACTTCATTTTTACCAATATATATATATATATATATATATATATATATATATATATATATTATATATGTTTATATATATGCATAGTTCTATTTTATTAACATATTATACGACTACTAAACGCACGCACCCTATTAAGTAAGATTGTTCTGTTTATCAAGTTAGCCTTGATATTAAAACTCTCACGCGACTCTGCATCTTTCTTTCTTTCTCTCCCATTCCCTTTTTCGTCTTTTTTTCCCTCACTTAACTTGTCTCTTCCTCTCTCTCTCATTCTTCATTCTCTCTCTCCCTTTCACCATTCTTCATGGTCTCCTCGCACCATTCCCTTCTTCTCTCTCTTCCTCTTGCTCCTCCTTCCCCATTCCGTCGTCCATCTGCGACGATACTTCCGCGTAACTGCTATCCTGTCTTTTTCTCGCCCGCCTTCTAAGGCTACTGGTCGACACATTTTCTCTCTCTCGTCGGTCCACGATAATCCAGCGTTTGCCAATACTTTTTTCGTCTGGCGTTAACAGCCCTTCTTATCTGTTCTCCTGTCAGTCTCTCACTGTTATATATTTATTTTTCCACTGTTTATATATATATTTTTTACTGTTTATATGTTTGTACTGTCGTTACCGTCTTGCTTTTTTTTTACCCCTCTGCGAAAGATCTCAGAATTTTAATTGATTTGCTTTTCGCGGAAAAGGAAGTTTCTTCGAATTATACGTCTCGCTTTTATCCTTCGAAACGTTTAGTAGATGAAACCTTAGCGACTGAAGAAGGGGATTTTCGTTTTTGGTGGCTTATTGTCCTGTATCTCTCTTTTTTTGCTTGTCGTTCCTTGGTTTGTGCTATGTGTTTCGTCTCTCTATGTGTTCGACGTCTTTTTGGTGTCCTGTACACATATATGCGTGTATATGTACATGTAGAGGTAGGTACGTACATATATTGTTTATATATATGCATATGTTCTATTTATTAACATATATATATAGAATATATATATATAAATAATTGAATAAAATAGAGTCAACAAGGAGTACGGTTGGACAGCTATCTAATAAACACTACACATGTTTCGATGCAACGTAGATCTACAATACACAAGATTTAAATGAAGCAACGGTTTACCTGTATAATGGAATCCAGTTTTATCTCCTCTGGTGGTATACTATTGCTGTCCCTGTTAGTAAATCTTTGACTTCGGTGCTAACACGTGATGAATGACTAAACCTAGACTTGGAAGTATAACGTAATACTACCGGCTATTTAGTAATTCTGGACCGAACGAGCTGTATTTTGTATTCTGCTACGTTCCTAAAGGAATACACCTTAACTGAACCCGGAACCATATGGTTGGGAAGCAAGCTTCTTACCACACAGCCACTGAAAATATAACTTTAAAAATAGTAGACTGTTTTTTCATTAGTACACCCAGAGAAACAGTGGGATGTTTTGCATGTGGGGAATAAACATTAGCTAGCATTTTCTATTTTTTTTGTACTTGACGGGTTTCGCGTCAGCATTGACTGCGGCCAGTGCTGGAGCACCGCCTTTAGTCGAGTAAATCGACCCCGGGACTTATTCTTTTTGTAAGCCCAGTACTTATTCTATCGGTCTCTTTGCCGAACCGCTAATTCGTTATAAAAGTTTTAAAAAATATTTGTAAGTGGACTGAATAATTTGAAGACACAACATAATACTGGCAGAACGAGCTATTTACTCGAATATATTTAGAATGGTTGTTCAAAATATCGACTCGATCAAATGCAGCCGGCTGCACACATATATCATATGTACGGCACTTAAGGGAGTTTTCAATTGAGGGCAGACTTTTAAACATCACTCAGTTTAACTCTAGCATCTTTGTTGCATGCCTCTTGTGGAATGTATTCTGTTGCAGATATTCGAACTACGGAAGTCATTTCAAGGATACACCATTTATCATTTTTTTCTTATTTCCATGAAGCGTCTGAAAAAGAAATAATTAGCATATACGCTTAAAGGATTATTAAAATGATTATTGAGGTTTCAAATACTTACGAAAAGCAGTAATTTTTCCCGTTCAGACCAGTTTCGGTTACAGCTTGGCTCTGCGGCGCGCGCGCGTGTGTGTTGTGTGATTGTGTCTGTGCGCGCGCGCGCTCGATTGTGTGTGTGATGGGTGTGGAGTGTGTGTAGATATGTATCGTTTGCTCTGGTCTATGTCTTCAAGACGATTCGACATAAATGATGCAACAGTGACTAATGTCGGTAGGGGCCTGGAAATCCTTCATTCTAAATGTGAATTTAATCTTTCCATTTATTTTATTTTGGGTAACTATGGAAATTTCATAAGAAAATATAATAATCAAAAATATAATAATAAAAATGTA
>NC_043003.1:59521780-59531780 GCF_006345805.1 Octopus sinensis | reverse complement strand
GAATTCTATCTCTACTCTCTCCAACGCCGCTGGGAGCACTACATCATTTGTGTTATGTGGAAAATATTCCATCAATATTGCACAAATGTTGTTGGCATCAATTTTAAAATCCATCCCAAAATTAACCACCGTGCTATCCGGCCACTACAAAAATCGAATTCAGTACACATAGCAACATTACGTCACAATTATTTTACCTTAAATGGTCAAGCTCTCTTT
Source organism: Octopus sinensis (assembly GCF_006345805.1). Lineage (NCBI taxonomy): Eukaryota > Metazoa > Mollusca > Cephalopoda > Octopoda > Octopodidae > Octopus > Octopus sinensis. Next base: position 59,531,561 of record NC_043003.1, on the reverse strand, counting down.
AATACCAAAACAAAATACGTCAAAACGTACCCTTCAATTCTCCAGCTAAACTCAACTCGCGTGTTGCCACCATACTGGGGCACTCACGCTGACTTTGCTACTCTTTTTCGATTTGAAACTTCCTCTGGTATGTGTCCTCCGGTATCAGTCATTTTGTAAATGAGGAGTTTCCTATTGCCCTTACCCTCGTGTACCAGATTTTAGTGGGATATTGAAGACCAGTGGCCCTTGAAATATAAGCTATTGCAGTATTTCTTTATATATATTGATGTTGAAATTTGCATCTTTGGCACTATGCACTGGCTCCCCATTCTGTTGTTTCTACAATTTTCAATGCCTGTGTTTGGTACAGGTCCTTCCAGGATTTTCAAGATGAATGCCGATGCTTACATTTCCCGCCTTTTTACCATGTATATTTTAAACTTTTTTAGTTTTTCCCAGTAGATGACATGTAGTTTTGTGATGACCTTCTTTCTATAACATCGCTTGGTTGCTTTCAGTCCCGTTCTTAAACTTACAACTATGGCGACCATATCTGGAGGACAGTATTCTAAGTGACATGTATCCTCCAGAACCCCATCATTGTTTTCTGTTCCTTAGTTCTGAAAAATCGAAGGATCCATCCATCCAACCGTCTGCATTTTATTCCGAACTAGCTAATATGACTCTAGAACAATGCATCGTTACTCATGTCAATTTCCAGGTTCCGCATTGATTTTGGTTCAGGAATTGCAATCCCTCCTGGGCCACTGTAACCTATTTGTATTTCATTCAACTTCATGTACTGGTAGCGCAGGGCTTGCAATCTTCCGGCATTAAACTACATGTTATTTTTCCTCATACAACTTGTACGAGGGGCACCCAAAAAGTAACGGTAACGCTCTTGTTTGAATAAACTCGTTCGAGATTCCACCGCTATGAGGCACCTGATGCGATCCTCAGGCATTAGTTTGATGAGCGGTATTGTCCTTCCGGATCATACTGTCACGTGCTGTGTCTTTATTTTGCAGTGCGGAAGCAAAGGAACAGCGTACTCCCGTTAAATTCTGTTTTCTCCTGGAGAAAACGGCGGTCGAAACGGTTCTCATGCTTGAAACAGCGTACAAGGCTGCTGCCATGAGAAAACACAAGTATACGAGTTGTCTTCACGTTTGGGGAATGATCACATGTCACTTTACGACTAACCTCGTTCAGGGTGACTGTCGACTTCCCGAACGAATGAAAACATAATGAAAATTCATGAACTGATCTTGGAGGACCGTCACCGAAAAATTGACGAAGTTCTCGTACGAGGAATTGCAATGAAATGTGTTGCAGCAAAATGTGTACTTCACTTATTCGCAGAAGATCAAAAGCAGTCACGACTGAATGCGTGTCGTGAACTGAAAGAACATTTGGAAGTTGATCCGAACCGTTTTCCGAAGGTCATCACTGGAGACGAAAGCTGGTGCTATGGACTTTGCAGATATGGAAGAGATGAAGAAAAATACGATGGAGGCATTAGAAAGCATCACTTCGCAAGAGTTCCTGCACTGATTCGAACAGTTGGAAAGCCAGCGGAAAACACGTCTGGACCGATGCATTACTTCAGATGGAGAATATTTTGAAGCCGATAAATGTGTAAACATGCAAAATTTAAGTGAATAAAATAATATTGCAAAATTCCAAAATTCTTTTAGGCACCCCATCGTATATATCGCTTGACTCTTGTTGCAGGTGCACGACATCTTCAGGGTTTTGTGTCTTCTGAGAGACTTTTATATCGTCTCCGAGGCTAGAAAGAGTACTTATTTGAGCAGCTGAAAACATGTCTGAGAAGGCCACTATGAAAAACAGCGGCCCGAAGACAGTGTCACATGGAACACTATTCACTATTTGTATTTTATTTGAGGTGGCTTCACTGGCCACCACCTCCCGACTTATTTTATTTTAAAATGTGAAGCTACTCTCCAATTTTCCAACTCGGCCTAGGTTAGTTCGCTAGTGACTTACCATACTTTTGCAAAGTTGAGATATATCACGTCCACATGTGAGTTCTTGAGCAGCTTCTTTAATACTTAATCGTAGAGTTGTAAGCGTTGTGTCAGGTAGATCTATCTGGACGAAAACTATGCTGGACGTCAGTCAGCAAATCATTCTCTTAAAAGAGCACAGCTAGTTTCCTTCGGCCTATTCGTTACATGACTTTGCTGATGTGCGTGGTCAGAGAGATATGCCTATAATTTTTAGCATCTGCTCTGCTACCTCCTTTATGGATAGGGGCACATTATTCCCTTCCTCAATTTGCCTGAAATTTTACCACTTCCAAGTTAGCCCTGAAAAGAGGCTGCAATGCTTTTGCAAGTGATAGTTTTGATAATTTGACAATGATTGCTAGGAATCCATCAGGCCTATCTCATCTATAACCAATATTACATATTTGATACTGATCTAATCGGTTATCACTGCTTTCGTTCTTTCATGGCATAGTTGCAGACTTTTCTGAATCTCCGTCATATTTTTTCAGACAGGACATTTTACTAACTGTCAGGATATTTCCAATTTTTCATAGGAGTTTTCCTCTCCTTGGGGATCTCGTTCTGGTTGGCCTTGCTCTGAGATAGATTTGTCGCTTATGGATTACATCATGGTCATGAAATCTTGAAGATTCATGTCAATGTCTAATGTGGAGAGACATTGAGACGAAACATGTTTGAGGATCTCTCTTCTGAATCATTTTCAAGTTTGCTTTACAGAAGTTCAAACTGGAGAGATTTCGGTTGCTTCTTATAGTCTGAGTGTCTGAAGAATCTTTTGGTCCATACATAATCAGCTCTTTATATTGTGATCCAGGCCTGATGTCAGTGTCACGTTCACATTATGGTTGATATCCATATTGTTTGTGAAGCAGAGATCCAATATATTATTTGCTATGTATTGTTGGAACATATTTTCGTTCATGAGTGAAGCAAGGTTAAATTTGAGCTGCGAATCCACCTAGGATTCTTAGCAGCATATCATTTCTGGAAGCAACCCACATTGGGAAATTTTAGTTCAACCACACGGAACACAGTGGTGTATCCTTACACATTTATATTATGAGTTGAACAACTTTAATCAGCCCGATGATATAAGTAACTTCTAAAAACACAATCGCTGTAATCCAGTTGAAAATTCATTAACAACACAAAATGAATTGATATTTTGATCGTTACCTATCGGTGTTGTCTCATTTATTTCTACAATATGGGCTATGGATATTAGATCGGGTTTTGTTTTAAACTCATAAAGAGAAATGGACGGTCATATTCCCGTCATAATGAGTTTCCTTAGCGAATCACTCGACGAAGATTGTGAGACCGAGGGGGTTTAGTGCATGCAGGAATTCTGTGTTTTTTAGCTCTTTACTAGTTTGTGTCATTGGATTGGGGTTCTGCAAGAATACCCCCTTGATGTCTGATGTTGCTTAGTCTGACGAGCTCTTTTGCGACGTCAACAAGCCAATGGTGGTTCCCTGGCAGCAACATGCACACAATATATGAACAAGCACACAGGCACACATGTATACAAAACATACACACACACATATATATATATATATATATATATATATATATGTGCGTGCGTGCGTGTGTGTATGTGTATGTATGTGAGTAAGTGTTGCTTATGACCACTTTAATGTGGCTGTGCTCTAAGAGACGATTATACTGCCATTTAACCCCAGGAAAATATCTACAGCTGATTTATCCAGTTTGCTTCTCGCACCCGATATTTATAGCAAGTGGGAGATAACTCCTGTCACCTAAGTATCAAGACCACCAAACAATGTGGTTTCGGCCTGTAGTGGATCTCCTCGGCGGTGGGTAAACGTTGTACGGCGTAGCAATAGTTTACCTCGCTTGCAATATATAGAAAACTGTCATACAATCACTGATTTTGTAACTAGGAAAAACGTCCGTTAGAAAATCACCGTTCGAGTATTGATTATGGCGACTTTAATGTCTTTGGCTACGTTAATGTAGTTGCAGGAAATAAAGTAAATTTTGAACGCAGGAGAGGTGTGAAAACAGCCTCGGAAATTGAGTAAATACCCCTAGAAGGCGGAAAAAGTTGCCGGCAGGCGGCTACAGGGAGTCGATCCCTGTAACTTTAATATATACATATAAATATATATAAATATGTATACACATACACACACACATATATATATTCACAGGTATATACATACATACATATATATATATATATATATATATATATATATATATATATATATATATATATATATATAATATATATATATATATATATATATTTATACATGTATATATACAGCGGTGGTTGGAAAAACTTTGTTGCTGAAAAGGAGCCGAGGTATTACAGGGAGCAGCTTCACTTGGTTGTCTGAATTGAGCTTAAGGCATTTTTCAAATATATGGGGATGTACCCAGGCGTACGTACGCAGTTAGAACACCTGTTGTTTCACCGCTTCGTAGTTTCCGTTGCTGCGGAAACTATTTCTTAAACGAAGAAATAGAATATGAACATTGGATTATGCAGCTTTAGACATATTCTTCTATTCTTTTATTCTTTTGCTAGTTTGAGTCATTTGACTGTGGCCATCTGGAGCACTGACTTAAAGGATTGTAGTCGAAGCAATCGACTCCAGGGCTTATTCTTTGTAAGTGTAATACTTATTTTATCGGGCTCTTTAGCCGAGCCGATAGGTTACGAGAACATAAACATACCAGCATCAGTTGTGAAGCGATGACGGTGGGAGACAAACACAGATACACACACACAAACATATATGTATAAATATATATATATATATACGCACACACACGACGGGCTTCTTCCAGTTTCCGTCTACCAAATCTACTCACAGGACTTTGGTCGGTTGGAGGCTATAGTAGAAGAGAGCTTGCACAAGGAGTCACGCACTGGGACTGAACTCGCAACCAAGTGGTTGGGGTGCAAGCTTCTTACTACACAGTCAAGCCTGAGCCTATAGCACAAGTTTAGAACAAATGATCATGGGTGGTACCATGTCCTCATGGTTCGACATGATCAGTGTTTTCCCGGGGTTAAACAGCAATGTAGAGAAACAGAACAACGGTAGCAACAGCGTAACAACGATGGCACCAACAAAACAAATTATCTTTTCTACTAAAGGTACAAAGCCTGAAATTTGGTGGGAGGGGGCTAGTCGATTACATCGAATCCAGAGTGTCACTGGTACCTAATTTATCGACCCCGAAAGGATTAAAAGCAAAGTCGACCTCGGCGGATTTTGAACTCAGAACGTAAAGACGGACGAAATACTGCTCAGCATTTCGTCCGTGTGGCAGAAACGTTTTTGCCAGCTCACCACCTTATCAACAAAGCTAGTAACAACGACAGTGTTGTTGTTGTTTGTTGCTTCTCGAGCCATGCCCGGCTTATAAGGTCCGGTTTCCCTGTTTCATTGGCGTATAGGTTCCCCACCTGGACGGGACCCCGGTCCGTCGTAGGTGAGCTGCTAGATGTGAGAGAAAGGGTGAGAGAAAGTTGTGGCGAAAGAGGCAGCTGAAGCTGGCCATTACCTTCTGCCAGAGCCGCGTGGAGGTTAGGATTTTCGTTCATAAACACACACATTGCTCGATGTAAGATTCGAACCCGCGATCCCTCAACCACGAGTCCGCTGCTCTAACCGCTAGGGCAATAGCAATAAAGAATGCAGACATTAATAATTATTAACCTAAGAACGTGTGATCTCGGTAGGTTGTACTTTTTTAGTATTTCAAGACTTCTGCAAACGTTTTCACGTTTTCATCGTTATGGGCCTCGGTAAAAGCCACCATTTTAACAAATCAATGAGGGAACACCTATATGGTCTTTCGCCCAATAAATGTTTGTTGTCAAATTTCTATCACATCTTTTAATTCTGTATAAAATAAGGAATGTCATGTAAGATAATGTAGTTCACGTTAGAATAATCGGTCAAACCTGGATGATTATGATTAAGAATCATTTGATCATATATCTGCGCACCACGCCTGAAATGGAACTAAATAACATAGTCACACCAATATAAGCAATTTTTCTTAGCAATAATTTGTTCTCTTCAAAGATTGTTATTTATGTTCCTTACACACATAATTTGTCCTCCGACTACTTCTCCCCATTCCTCTTCTAACTGTACATGTGCATCTGTGTTATTTTTTATTTTCCATCGCCAAGCTTGCCGTGTCGTATCACTTTCTATTTTATTCTCTCAAACTGGTCCTCACCATCATATCCTCTTGTTTCTGGTATCGTTGTCCTTGCTAGAAATTTTAACATTCTCTACCGTATACTTTGCTTCTTCCCAAATAACCAATTTCCCCCACTGCACACCCTATCTACACACCTAGCATTTCACATTTTTCTATCAACTACTATATTTTTCCATTCGCCTCTCTGAAATCATGATTTAGTCCCTATTTTTTATTATCATTTATTTATTTAAAATATTTGTTATAAAGTAAAGCTAACGTCTGAAACATCGAAATATTTCACACTTCGTAACAAATGAACTTTAAATTCTGCGAAGTTTCATTATATTACCTTTATTTCTGATATAGACCACTACTAATGCCCTTGTATTCTAGATCTTGCCTAATTTTAATAACGCTTTTCAAAGTTAATCCGAGTGTGTACTGAGAAGAATATATCTTCCTTGAAATATTATGTTTCTGTTCTCCACCATCAACGTATACACAGTTATGTCTTTTAAAAAATATTTCTAGTATGAAAGTCGCTTGAATGTCAAGGACAATAATATTCCTGGACTAAGTGTTATACAGTACTTAATTTTCTCCCCACCACTTTTCTTATGTTGGGTTTAAACATAGCTCGGGTCGACGTAACCCCAAATTCACGTATTGCCTCATTGTAAAAAAATCAATATTTGTTTTTCGTATATTCCCCGACATTTACAGCATGTAATACCTTTTTATGAAAATAATGCCTTGAAACCATAGCTGAAGATATAAGAAATCGTCATAACATGCTGATACATAATCATAACAGCTTGCATATGAGGTATAGTGAGGTACGTCATTTTCAGAGGAGTATTTCAACATAGACCAAATTGTCATTGCTGTTTGGTAATACGTAGACAGTAGTTAATTAGTACAGCCTATGGTGTATAATTTATTTATGCCTTTATGTATTCTGAGTTCCAATACTGCAGTAGCTGACTTTACCATGCATTCTTCTGGAATCGATAAAGAGTAGCAATCGCATCATTTGAGTCATTTTAATCGACTGCTCTCTCCTCATATTTTATGCAGCCTTGTGTCAATGTTATAGGCTCACCTATTATGCTTGACTCCACAGAACGCAGCCAATGTTATAGGTTCACCTATTATGCTTGAATCCATAATGCAAGAGCAGCTGGTCAATATTTTGCATTTATCTATTGTACCTAATGTAACTGCTTTCAAAATATTATCACAGGAAGAATTTTTCATATATATCGTTGTCACGTGATTTTTTAGACTCTAGAAAATCGGGTAGGGCTTCTTGTGGGGACTATCTCTGTTATTTGCCTTGTTAGATCAAATCCTTCCAAAGTAAAACTTTTCAGGAGCCGGTTACTGAAATTCAAGAGTCTCGGTAACCGACTCCTGATGCTTTTTCCTTTATGCATATACATAACAAATAAGAATTCCCGATCAAAAATAATCGTTTTTACTATAGGTACAAGTCCTGAAGTTTGGGGGAGGGGAGGATAGTCGATTAAATCGACCCCAGTGCGTAACTGGTTCTTACTTTATCGACCCCGAAAGGATGAAAGGCAAAGTCGATCCCGCGGCATTTGAACTCAGAACATGCAGACAGATGAAATACCTATTTCTTTACTACCACAAGGGGCTAAACACAGAGAGGACAAACAAGGACAGACAAATGAATTAAGACGATTATATCGACCCCAGTGCGTAACTGGTACTTAATTTATCGACCCCGAAAGGATGAAAGGCAAAGTCGACCTCGGCGGAATTTGATCTCAGAACGTAAGGGCAGACGAAATACCACTAAGCATTTCATTCGGCGTGCTAACGACTCTGCTAGCTTGCCGCTGATCAAAACTAATTATGGACATATGTGTTACTTAATTCTAAAAGAATTACTTTTAAAAGCAGATCAAGTTATAGACTGAGTTTTCAATGCAGAATGTAAATTCAAATATACTATAAAATTCATCTTGGCAGGCATTTTTCTTCTCACCTGACAGTTTATTCAACAACACATGCACATGGACACACATACACTCAGCCGAGAGAGCACATATGCACACAGAAACATTCATACTTTACACACTCACTCATACGAGGACATATATGCCCTTTTCAAGAAAAGGTAACATAAGAATCCGGATTATGTACTGACTGTATGACTGAAGGCAAATGATATTTCTTCACAAATGTTCGTATAAAATTTTAAAGCTTTTTGTGTCTTGGACTAACAAAACAGAAAATCAAATTAAATTGTATGCTATGATCCTCTAATAATTTTAGTTCTATCTAATTTGTAACATTATCTGTGATATTTCATACGGTTGAAAAATATCTCCATGTACACCCGTTATTTGGCTGGTATACTCATAAATCTATTTCGCACTTTACATATTTATCTAACTCTGATATCTTCTCGTATACATAAAGGAGTTTTCTGGCTAGAAAGTTTGAGTTTCAGATATGTAACCACAGAGAAATATGAAGCTAAAATAGTGCTACCTGAATAGATGTACGTACAAGACTAAAATGATATTGATAGAAATATTTTACTCAAATCAAATTTAGTTTCTCAACACAGAATAAGATTTCCTAGCTACTGTTCTCTTGCTAAACAGTAGACCGTATCAGATGTTACATGTAGGAAAATTCCGTATCCCGATACATGATGAACATCACTTTATATACGTTGATTTTATTGGCAGAAAGGGCAAGGAGACAGAATTCCTGGCGCGATGTTGTGTAACACATCTCAGATGCGACAGCTTCAAGTGGAAGTAGAAGAATAACTCTGAGTTGGGTATTCTGCCTTTGATATGGGTAAAGGATGTAGAAAACTTTTCTAGAACTGAGATCAGATGATAAAGTGTTACAACCATAGCAATATTTATTGAGAAATCAATAACAATTTGCCATTGTTACACTAGCAAAATAGTCTTTTTCTAACGTAATAAACACTAATAATTGATAAAGCGAAACCAGACATAATAAGATAATTTTATACATCTACTAGCCGTCAGCTTCACTTCTTTCTATGTGCTCTTTATTATGGATTTTTGCCTAAAATGTCATTTTCTCATTGTACAATTGTTCGCAATTCAGCAATTTTTACTTTTATGATTTGTGTTCGATATTTTTCTCTTTTTCTTTCTTTTTTTTTTCTTTTTGCTTTTCTCCCCTTTGAATCGGTGTCTATGGTAACGTTTGCTTTTATTTGCATAAATGAAACGAAAATAAGCTATGCGAAGTAACTCAGACTGACCCGTGGCATGCATTTGAAGAATGGAGAGGAATGAGGGTATATTAAACACATAATGAATTCTTCATTTATTGAAATTATCTTCGTTTCGAGAGAGTGTGGGTCATTCGCTTGTTACAAACTTCGAATGCGAAGGGAAAATAATCTCAAGAATCAAGTATTTTCCAAAACTGACATCCTGTTAAGAAAAACAGCCTCATTCATTCTATGCAATGGACTGCTAAGAACACGTGTTTCTGCCTCAATAAGCATCTTCAGTAGAGCAGTTGCCCTCCCTATCTTC
>NC_043003.1:59451780-59519280 GCF_006345805.1 Octopus sinensis | reverse complement strand
ATACATACATACATACATACATACATACATACATACATACATACATACATATATGTGTGTGTATGTGTGTGTGTGTGTGTGTGTGTGTGTGTGTGGTGTGTGTGTGTGTGTGATTTAAAAATTATTTCTTTGCATATATGCAGAACGTAGACATTAAATCATCTAACCACATTAAATATTTCCACTATTATTATTACACATGTGTCGAAACGAGGAAGCAAGCTAACAGAAATTCGTCAGAATTTAGTTATCTCCGTATCAATCCGATTTCGGGATTAATCCAAAAGGATTTTTCCTTCATCACCGAAGACAGAATGAAAATATAGGAGGCTTGCTACGGAATTTCTATTTGGATATATTTGTCGTACTTATATGCATTCATGACATCGCCTCTGCTTTTCCGTGGGTATATATAGGTATTTTATTTATTTTCATTGTTCTTTGCTGATGAAGAAAACATTTCTTTTTGGATTAATCCCGAAACTGGAGCGATACGGAGATAACTAAATTTTTACGAATTTCTGCTTCGTTACTTCCTCGCTTCAACACGTGTGTAACAATAATGGTGAAAATATTTAATATGGTTAAACAGAAATATATATATATATGCGTGCGCGTACCCACTCACACACACACACATATACACACGTACGCACAAACATTGACATACAAACACAAGCATACGTGCACACATATATTATTGAAGGTAGGCGAAGTGTGAACATCTCTTATTTTACCAGAAATAATTCAAGTGACCATGATGTGAGTATTGTCTTCTATTTCGAGTATGTTGTTTGGGCAAATCGACAAATATTACAGCTGTGTTTGTTTTTTTCGTCTTCATAGTTGCCCTTATAAAGCACCACTGTATCAAATGTGACTTGCATGGGGATTATCTCCGGAACTGATTGTATATAAAGGAACCCGTACTGACCATAATTATAGGACTTCAAGATATCGCTCGGATAATCCAAAATCTGCTAAAATAATATTTGTGTAACGTGGTTTAGCTCATCCTTGATTTATTGATTTGTTTTCTTCAAATTGTGAGGTAGAAACCTCAACGTAATCTACCTTGTAAGGATCTCAGAATTATACACAGAAGGACATTAATATATATGTAAAATTAGACACAGGTGGACATCAATGTATATATATATATATAATATATATATATATATATATATATGTATGTATGTATATCTATATGAATATGTATATATATATATATACATGTACCATTGCAAACCTTCGGGTACAGGTAAAGAGAATTGCAGCTGTGTACCATGTCCAATTTAATCGAATATATCCAACATAATTATAACATTTGCCCCTGTACCAAAATATAATCTAGTAATATATTTTATTTCGTAATATAAATTATTCAAAATGTGATTTATATCAAAAATTTCTTAGGATTTTCTTCATTTGTTTACTACGTAACATTGCCTTAAAGAAATATACGACATGCAGAGAAACTGGTCACTTAATAAATGACAATTTAATACCTTCCATGTGGATTATTAAAACCTAACAGCAATTACAAGTCATATTTATTGCGTTTCAATACTACTTCGAAAGAACCGCCGTACTTAAAGTAATAACTTTGTAGGCATAGTTATATTTTCAATCTTAATAATTGTGTCTGCGGATTCATATAGTTGTATATTTAATGCATATAGTCGTTGTGACATATATATGCATATATATATTAATGTATATGTAATTATATATGTATAATATGTACACACACACACACACACACACACATAAATATATATATATATGCGTACAATTACTAACATCATACGTTTATATATACACATTTGCGTGTAGTGTGTGTATCTCAGAATATGTATATATTGTAACATGTATTTCCATGTTGTCTGGACAAAAGCACTTATTGATATACATACATACATACATACATACATACATACATACATACATACATACATACATACATACATACATACATACATACATGCATAACTACAGATCTCATATACAGCACAGGAACCAACTCGCCCTTCCCGTACAGAATCTGTACTACAGATAAAGAAATTACCATTTACCGTTACATAATCAGACACATTCAAAATATACTTAAATAAATTAATGGAAATTCAGAAACGATTATTTCATTGATACATACACATGCATACACATATACGTAAATACATTCACAGTTATCTCTCAAAGAACCTCTCTACCGACCTATCTCTGTATAAAAAACCTCTATCTCTCTAACTATCTATCTATTTAACAATCTCCCTTCTCATTTTGTATGCATGTACATACATACCTGCTTACATACATGCGTCTCAGTCTCAGATGCTTTCTCGTATACGGATAAAAGCATTACTAGAAAGAATCGTTGAAATGAGTTAATGTTTATGAAATGTAAGACTCATGAATGTTTCTTGAGCTCGGCGAAAGAATTGTACATACTATTACTATTTTACTCCTTTACTTGTTTCAGTCATTTGACTGTGGCTATGCTGGAGCACCGCCTTTAGTCGAGCGAATAGACTCCAGGACTTATTTTTTGTTAGCTTAGTACTTATTCTATCGGTCTCTTTTGCCGAACCGCTAAGTTACGGGGACGTAAACACACCAGAATCGTTGGGGGAGACAAGCACAGGCACACAAAATCACACACACACACACACACACACACACACACACACACACACACACACCACACACACACACAAATATATATATATATACATATATACGACGGGCTTCATTCACCAAATCTACTCACAAGGCTTTGGTCTGCCCGCGGCTATAGTAGAAGACACTTGCCACACAGTGGGACTGAACACGGAACCATGTGGTTGGCAAGGAAGCTACTAACCACACAGCCACTCCAGGCATACATACATACATGTGTGTGTGTGTGTACACGCTCACGTACGTGTATATATTCTCTGGAACCCAGTCGTTTCCGCCGTTAGGCTGCGGCCAGGCTGGGGCATCGTCTGGCAGGGTTTAGTCGAACCAATCGTGCCCAGTACCATATATCAAACCTTATCTATCTGTGTTTTTGCCGAACCGCTAATTTACAGGGACCTATACACACTCACACCTTTTATCAATCATTCATGAGGAGAGGGCAAGCACAAACACAAAGACACGTCACAGAGATGTACACATTTATATACACGAAGGATTCTTTCAGTTCCGTCAATCATAGACCAAGCTCAACAGATGATTTAACATCGTTGGATTGGTATGTATGTATGTGTGTATGTATGTATGTATGTATGTATGTATGTATGCATATATATATAGTGTGTGTGTGTGTGTGTGTGTGTGTGGAGGCGCAATGGCCCAGTGGTTAGGGCAGCGGACTCGCGGTCGTAGGATCGCGGTTTCGATTCCCCGACCGAGCGTTGTGAGTGTTTATTGAGCGAAAACACCTAAAAGCTCCACGAGGCTCCAGCAGGGGGTGGTGATCCCTGCTGTTCTCTTTCATCACTCTTTCTCCCACTCTTTCTTCTGTTGGCCTGCTCGCTTAGCCAGCGGGGTGGCGTCATTCGAAGGCTAAAAAACGATGCGAACGCATTGTGACCAGCAATGTGTAACTACATCTGATAGACTGGTCGGTCACGTGATCACGTGATATATATATATATATATATATATATATATATATATATATAAAGAGAGAGAGAGAGAGAGAGAGAGAGAGAGAGAGATAATTGTATAAAATACAGTTATATTTAGGAGCATAGTAGCTACCATGCCTATAAGCTAGAAAGAGACGCCAAATAATTTCACTTTCTAGGATATAGGCATGGTAGCTTCTGTGCTCTTCATTATAATTGTATTCTGTACAATTATAAATCTCTATATATGAATTTTACCTAAAATGTTTTGTTTTATTTTGGGTTTTTTGTATATGCTGGCCACTGATAAAATTCATTAATTTTAGTGATTTTATCAAATTTTCAGGATTAGAAAGCATCAGGTATCTATATAGTAAAAGCACAAGGTATAGTTGGGGATAGTGCTCCTATGAACCGGCAATGTTATGCTGACATATGCTGACGTATGCTGACGTACTTACTAAAGTAAATACGGGTTTGTCGTTCCAGTTATACATATATTCACAAGTAACTGACTGCATACACAACGTGTCATCAAAGTCACACAGGCATTCACTTACTGCGCGTCTTCCACGTCTTTTAAGTTTACCAGTGGTTTACTTAATATATTAATTACTATAATCTTCTCCTTCTTCTTCACACTCTTCTTCTTCGCATTCTTCCATCTCCTTTACTTTCTTCCTTCATATTTTTATTATTGCTATTATTATTATTATTATTATTATTATTATTATTATTATTATTATTATTATTATTATTAGTAGTAGTAGTAGTAGTAGTAGTAGTAGTAGTAGTAGTAGTAGTAGTAGTAGTAGTAGTAGCAGTAGTAGTAGTATATATATATATATATAAATATACAGCTTATTTTGCTGGCTATGATGGAAAGTGTCAGCTGTCTACATCCAGCAGACTTAGGTGACACTAGTTTACCGGTCATGCTTCAAGAACCTTGCGAAGAATTCTTGCAATTTCAAGCCATGGTGGTAGCTGAGTGCTGATACTTCCAAATGCACCAAAATTGGTATCACGTCTACGCTCTTCATTGACCACAATCTTTATATTTCCCAGTTTAAATCTTCATAGTTGTTATTTTTTCTTCTATCACATTGATCCTGTTGTCACCGGAGCATACTATGTCGATTATCATACATGTTCTTTCGTTTTCTATTCACTACAACAATGTCCGGTTTCCGATGTCTAGTAGGGTGATCGCACTGGATAATTACATCCTCCCAAGATTTTGCGACAAATCTCATTTTCGGTCACTCCTGAAGTTTGCTCATACCACGTCTTTGCTCTTTGTAGGCCATGATTTCCACAGAGCTCTCAATGAATCATTCTTGCCACCCTATCAGGACGTCTTTTGTATTCGCGTTGTGTCAATATTGGGCATGCGCTAACGATGCGCCATACCGTTTCAGCCTTCTCACCGCACATTCTGCATTTGTCGCACTCAGTAGTGTTGTCTATTCTGTACTTCATATAGTTGGCTCTAACGCTTGTTCCTGAGCTGCGCATATGAGTGCTTCAGTCTCTATTCTCAGGTCGATCCTCCTCATCCATAGCCACCGGTCCTCTGTATCTGTCTTGGCGTCTGCATCTCTTGCAAACATTTTCTTTTGCTTGCATGCTATTTCTTTCTCTCTTTTTTTTTGCACATTTATACATTAATTTTTTTTTAGTTAACAATTTTCTGTTTTGATGACACTGGCCTTCTTCTTGACATCAACAGTGACTCCACGGCATTTTTATATATCACCCTCAGCTGTTTCTGTTTCGTCTGCTTCCGTACATTCCTGGCAACTTATCAAACCTCTTCCACCCTTTCTTTTGGACAAGTATACCCAATCAGTATCACTCTTAGTGTGGAAAGCTGCTCCGAGTACTATCAACATTTTCTGGTCTTGGTATCCATTTTCTTCACTTCTCTCTTTTACCATTTTATGATTCCCGCTCCAAACTGAAGTGATGCTATCGTCCACGTATTAACTGCTTGGATTTTATTCTATCTAATCAATTTTGAGAGCAACACCAACATTTGTCTTCGGAAATATTCCTTCCTGAGTTTTTCATTATCACGTTGAACTCTAGTACACTAAGATATTTGTATCCTTCCGTCTCAATTTGTTTAATCAGTCTCTATTCGGTAATTCTATCTCTGCTAGGGACTGTACTTTGCCTCTTATTATGTAGATTATTCTTCACTTCTTGAGTTCAAATTCCATTCTAATATCAGTACTAAAACAGTGGACCGCATTCACCAAAGAACTCATTTGTTTCTCATCCTTGCCACGGAATTTCAAATCATCCATGTGGAGGAGGTTGTTGATTGGGATTTTTTGTTTAGTTGGTACCCCAGAATCATTTTTCTAAGTACCAAACTCAGGAGTGACATGCAGAGAACAAAAAGCAACGGAGATAAGCTATCACCCTAGAAAATCCTTCTTCTGATACCCAGGGTGCCCAAGCTTCGTCAGTTTTCCACCCATCATACTTCTCTTCAGGAAACATTTACATTCCTCGCAATTTCAAACAGATGTAAGCACTCGATGATCCACGAATGTGGAATCAAATAAAGTTTACGATAGTCAATCCAGGCCATTCCCAAATTTGACTTCCTTCCTTTACAATCTTGCATTACCATTTTGTCTATCAGTAAATTGATCTTTGGTACCTCTGCATCTCCTTCTACAGCCTTCTTGTTCTGTTGGTAATATATCATTCTCATCAACAAATCCATACAGTTCTTCTGCAATTCCCCCTGACAGTAACTTTCATATTAATGGGAGACAAAAAATTGGTCAGTAATTGTCAGTAGCATTTCCCTTGATGCATTCTTCAGACACAACCACGTTCTTCCTTTTGCTAACCAATACGGGATGTTTGTAGTTGCTTATCGACGAAGCTAAATCTGTTATGGTAGCTCCGTGAGTTCGTGTCTTGCCTTTCTTTCCTTTTCTAAGTTTTGTTGATTTTATTGTGCCACTGCGTTTCTTAGATAACGGTTCACATAAGAATCTGGACAAAACGTTTTTTTTTCTTTTTACATTCCCTGCGGGTCTAAATTTCAAAAGATATAAAGATTTTCCATGCATAAGAAAATTTTACATTATGACTGCATCTGTGCTCGTCGACTTGCAAGAAAGGAAGATGGGACGAAGTTCTGAGGGTGAAATTGTTGTTCGCAATCGCCTCTCACCACACACTACTATATACGTAGTGGTAATGCAAAATAGTAACAGCAATATCGCTACCAAAAACAACAGTAATATATATATAACAACACAGATTTCCAAAACAACTACAGCAACAACTGTATGAGCAACACCGACATTTCAGCAGCAGCAAAAATAATGACATGTCAAAAAGGCTCCTAGGATAACTTGCAGCACCGGAGCGTGCATTGCTATCACTGCATCCCATTATAGCAGCAAACTTTATAAGCACACCATGACAACTTTCCAAGTAGGAAGCAAAAATGCCATCGACAGGGATGCTGTTAACAATAGCAGAGCCAGTAGGGAAATTGCAGCACAAAATTAGTGCCTTTGTCAAGATCTCCAACCATTTTGGTGTTGTCACACTCATAGAATGCAGAAATATTTAGAAAAGGCGGAGAAACACATCAACAGATAAGAACACAGAAAATGTACGTTCAACGCATTTAAGACCAAACGAAAGAAAAGCAATTCTGTATGGATACATATCGATGCACATCAATATAAAGACACAAGTCAGAGACTATAGTTTTTAAATCTCTTTGCCTAACATATTGCTTGACATTAATTTTGTGGAACATGCCAATAAGTTTCTGCACATACGAGTTATGTTCCTCTCAAAAATCCTAGCTCCGAGGCACTCCATCGTCTCACGAATAACTAAATATTTCAGACAGATACTGATTTACCTGGGACGGAGAATAACCCGGGCAAAAATCTCAAGCAAACCAACAGAATTAAACTTTTGGTAGGTGGTAAAAGTTGTGAATTTGAAAGAACGAACACAAAGCTAGAAATTTAAATTTTCCCTAAGGAAAATAGGTAGAGTTGGAGTAGGAGATTCTGTTTTGGGTGAAATCTGAGACGTTACACAAAATCCCAGGCCTAACAGATATCCCTGAAGGGTAGGCGCTGCAGATGGAAGTAGAGTGTAGAAAGCCTCCATGCTACAATTGTAGAAACACTAATTACCTCAAGGGATTTTGTTGCGTCCAAAGTGAAGACCGTCCCACCGCCATCTCTTGCCGGTAAGGACAAGTAGTCTTCATGTGGCTTTCATTTGGAGAAAGCGGTTGTGTTCGTGACTAGACTGACAGGGCTGAAGACAGACGCATTCCTTTTTTACCAAGCACTCACAAAGTTTTTCAAACTTCACTTGAAAAGGAGAATGGATGTCAAGAGGCAAATGATGCCCTGCAGCAAATTTGTTGAGAGGTGGACGAGAGTGATAACCATGAACCAAGAACCAAGTAAACGGACCTACCATGAGCATGCGCCTGTTGACATGATGCATGTAGTTGAGAAGGAGGCTCTTGTGCTAGTGGTCAAATTCAATATGGTTTTGTGAGGTGTCCACGCGAAGCGTTCGGAAGTGTCCCCTTCTGGGAAGCAAAATTTCGTTTTATTATTTTACAAGTTAAACGCTTTTTATATAACTCCACATTGAATCGTATTTTACTGTAATGCTCCCTACTCGTACTACACCTGTACTGTTTGATAAAGAAAATGATATCATCTTCATCATCATCATCATCATAAGTTATCATTATTATTATCATTATTATTATCATCATTATTATTATTATTATTAATATAATTATTATTATTATTATTATTATTATTATTATTATTATTATTGATATTATTATCATTGCCTTTGCACAGCTTCTAACGCTGGAGACTGCTGTTCACTACCAGTGCACTAAGATAAAACCTCTTATTTTTCGAGAACCTTCTGGAGTATCCGACAGGTCCCAGTGTTGTTTTCTGCAAGTATTTCACACTTAATACAGCCCCTATTAGTTTTATGTACTTCTCAAGATTTTTACTCCGTGTTTCCAGGGCTCCGACAATTATTGTTAATACTACCACCTTTTATCCTCATCATCATTATTATAATCAAGACCGCGAGATGGCAGAATCGTTTGCACGCCGGACAAAATGCTTAGCAGTAATATGCCCGTCCTTACATTCTGAGTTCAAATTCCGCCGAGGTCGCTTTGCCTTTCATCCTTCTGGAGTCGATAGATTAAGTACCTATGAAGCACTCTGGTCGGTATAATTGACTATCACCCTCGCCTAAATTTCAGGCCTCGTGCCTACAATAGAAAGGATTAATACGAAGGCGGCGATGGTGGCACAATCGTTTGCACGCCGGGCAAAATGCTTAGCGGTATTTCGTCTGCCGCTACGTTCTGAGTTCAAATTCCGCCGGGGTCGACTTTGCCTTTCATCCTTTCGGGGTCGATTAAGTAACTACCAGTTACGCAATGGCGTCTATATAATCGACTTAATCCGTTTATCTGGCCTTGTTTGTCCTCTCTGTGTTTAGCCCCTTGTGGGTAGTAAAGAAATAGGTATTTCGTCGGTCCTTACAGTCTGAGTTCAAATTCCGCCGAGGTCGACTTTGCCTTTCATCCTTTCGTTGTCGATGAAATAAGTACCAGTTAAATACTGGAGTCGATGTAATCGACCTTCCCGCTCCCCCGAAATTGCTGCCCTTTTGCCGATATCTGAACTCATTATTATTATCATTATTATCAAGGCGGCGAACTAGCCCTTGCCCCCAAATTTCAGGCCTTGGGCCTAAAGTAGAAAGGATTGTTACTATTATGAAGGCGGTGAACTGACACAATCGTTATTGCGCTGGGTAAAATGCTTAGAGGTAATTCGTCCCTCTTTACATTTTAAGATCAAATTCCGCCAACATTGATTTTGCTTTTCATATTTTCTGTGTCGATGAATTAAATGCCATTTGTACCCTGGGGTCGATGTAATCGACCGTGTTTCCCTATCGACGGTGATAAGGTAGAAACAGCAGACGAATACATTCACCCATTAATTACGAGTATTTACTTTCTGCGTTTTCATCCCACAGACCTCGATATGAGTAGAACAGTGGGATTAGAATGGTGGGATTTTATCAACTTCAGCCTTTCGAAGTCGATAAAGTGATATAGCATTAAAGCAATAGGGTCAATTCTGGGTCGACCCTGCAATTTCTGGTCTTGTGCTATATTTTGAACCTATTATTATTTTGTTGAATCGTACGCTACTCAACGTCCAATCCCGGAATATCAGAGGCGAAAATGGTTTAATAATACTAATAAAAATTATGATTTTAAATTTTTGTCACAAGGGCAGCTTGAGGGAGGGGATTAAGTCGATTACATAAAAGTCAAATTCAACCTCTGTGGACTTTGGACTCAGAACGTAGCAACGCGCGATATATAGTTAAGGATTTCGAACACACAAATGATCAGCTTTAAAAACTTTAATATCTACAACTTCTGTGAATACCTATCATTTCCTTTCTCCTTGAGTATTCGAAAGTGTAATCATCCTTTTTATTGTACGAACACCACAGTTTTTTGTCCAGTCTATAAATGCTGCTGAATATCTAAGCGATCATACTACCCAAGCATTTCCAGCCTACACTAGAATCGGACCATTTAGCTTTTCCTTCATTAGCCTCCTCAACCTTCCAATGTAATCCTTTTAAATTTTCTTTATCATTTCTAGTATTTAGTACTCTGTCAGATTCCAATACTCCAAGATACTTACGAACTCTTTCCTCATTTCAATGATTTTAATGCTTTCAATTTGAAAGAAAAACATTCAGAAATTCAGAAGTTCAACACTATGTATGTATATATATATATATATATATATATATATATATATATATATATATACATATAATTATTTTTTCTATCAGTAATTAAAAGTAGAACAAGGTGAATTGGTTCTTTTCAAACTCAAGGTCAGCGCTCTCATTAATCACTAGTAGTAGTAAACACATTTGACCTTTGCTGACCCCAAAGGTGTGAGACCGATGTGTCTCCTTATCGCACAGGAGTGCCCATTGCTGATCTCTTCACCATCTGCCGAATCTATTTACACACCTGTGGAATTTAATCTATTCACCAAGCTGTCTCGCTTCCTACTACCATTCCTGTAAACGCTCACATATTTATGATCATCTTAAGTACAATACAAAAGTTGAAACAAAACAACATTCAATAATATCTTTTCAGAAATAAATGGAAATAATAATAATGTTGCTAATAATAATAATAATAATAATAATAATAATAGTAATAGTAATAATAATGATAATAATAATAATAATAATAATATAATAATAATAATAATAATAATAATAGTAATAGTAATAATAATAATAATAATAATAATAGTAATAGTAATAATAATAATAACAATAATAATAATAATAATAATAATAATAAATAATAATAATAATAATAATAATAATAATAATAATATAAATAAAACAAGTAAAGAAATATCTAAGTGAATTCCGATTACAACAAATTTCAGAATTAGACATACAAGAAACAAGCACAGAAAAAGCTAGGCGCATGAAAACACGTGCTAAAACTGCGGCCTTAGATATTCTGAATAATAAATGGCAAGAAAAACCTCTCTATGGCAAATACCCAAAGAGAGCGAATAATGCAGATGTTGACAAAGCCCTGACACACCAATGGCTAATGGCCTCTGGCTTAAAATCTGAAACAGAAGGGTTTATCATAGCAGCTCAAGATCAATGCCTACCAAGAAGGAACTACCAAGCCAACAAGAGCGGCAGTAGCACAATATGTTCTGTATGTCAACAACAAAATAAAACCATTGATCATGTTGTCTCCAAGTGCAATCTTCTAGCGCCTACAGAGTATCTCAACAGGCATGATAGAGCTGCACAATATATTCACTGGGTAATCTGCAAAAACCTGGATTTGCCCCATGAAAAAAACTGGTGGGAATACAAACCACCTCCAGTGCTTGAAAATGACCACAACTCACTCCTCTGGAACTTCACCATTCAAACTTACAGAAAGATAGATGCAAATAGGCCAGACATCATATTGAAAGACTTCAAACAAAGAACATGCCTCCTCATTGATATGACTGTCCCAATCGATGTAAACGTATCTGTCAAGACCTACCAAAAACTGGGCAAATATAAAGATCTTGAAATAGAAATCAGCAAAATGTGGAACCTGAAGACTAAAACAATACCTGTTGTCATAGGTGCCCTGGGAATGATAGCAAAAGGGGCTGATCGCTACCTAACTGAGATACCGGGACACCCCAAAATGGCAGAAATTCAAAAGATAGTGCTCACGGGAACTGCTCATATATCCTACGCAAAATACTTTCTATGTAATCTCAAGTTTTAAAAACAAACATAGCTTTGGTTTTTTTTTTTCAGGCATTCACTAGTACAACACTAAATACAAAACCAAATATATGGCACACTAGGCCATACAAACTTACAATACAAACTTCAACAATACAAAATAACAACAATACAATACAATACAAAATAACAACAATACAAACTTCCAACCTGTTGCCACTTGAGGTCTCTGGGTGAGACTTGGAGCCAACTTGTACAAATATAAAGCAAAAGTCAAACATAGAATAATAATAATAATAAAAGGACGTGTTTGGAATCTCTTTCTGCTCTGATTGATGTTACATCTGGTGTCAATAAAAACACTGGGAATTGTGCAACCTGATAAACGGTCATATGAGTGACATTGGAAAAAAATCAAGATATTGTGACTAACGGTGGTAATGAAACTGAAGCTCTTGATGGTGGTAATGTTACACCCAGCAGGCTCAAAGATATTGGTCCGACTCCAAACTGTCGTCATCCAGCAAGGATCAGCACACACGGCGTACATGGAACACATAAATCAATGCTGTAGATAAAAACACGTAGATAAAAATGGTGTTCGTCTTGAGGGATAGCGGCAATGGAAAGAACGAGGATTGTTTCAATTCACGGGCTAGAGAGATTATGTGATGAAGGAAGCGCAATAGGAAAAAATTGTTGGTTCACAGAAGTAGAGCTCGAAGCTGTGAAAAGACTATTTGCTGACTTGAGTCAAGGAGGTCAATATAATGTCCCTGGTTTGTAAAAATGTATACAGTAACGTCCTTTATTATTATTGTACATATAACATAATGCAAACGTGTAGCTTTTTTTGTGCATTTTGTTTGTTGAAAATAAAGAAATAACAGTAATAACGTTTAATAAATGTTGCTTGTTGTAAGTTATGGATGATTCTGTTATGACTTCATTGCTTTCAGGCTTAGCTTAAGATATTTTCACATCCGACATCACAAAATGCGTCCGAATAAACATTGCCGGACAGCAAATAGAATCTTGAACATTGCTTAGAAAATAATTTTCATTTTTAACCTCGTGTATAATACGCACTAGGGATTTTGACCTTTAAATTTTGGGGGGGAAATGCGAATTATACTCGAGG
This sequence comes from Octopus sinensis, assembly GCF_006345805.1. Classification (NCBI taxonomy): domain Eukaryota; kingdom Metazoa; phylum Mollusca; class Cephalopoda; order Octopoda; family Octopodidae; genus Octopus; species Octopus sinensis. The sequence goes on along the minus strand of NC_043003.1, from coordinate 59,506,140 downwards.
ATTTACGGTATTTGGAGTTGATTCTGAAAGCTAAATTTTTGAATTATTAGTCACAGAAGCGTCTTAACATTGATATACGTATCTCATCACAGTGGAAATTTCAACCCATGCAGTGCCAAACTAAAAGTGTGAACAGAAGGGGTTCCTATTATCATGAACTAGATGCTGCCCAATATCCTTAAAAACGGAGCAGTTAATAAAGTACAAATCTACAAGTGATTAATTCAGAAAATTAAATAAAAAACAAATAATTCTCCAGTAAAGGTGAGAATAAAGGCGAACTGGTGATTGAAGATGTGATACTTTGCTTAAGTCGATTATTCTTTAGGAGGCAAATAATTAAAGGCATACGCACGAGGTCTCAAGTACATCTTCCGTTTCGTTTCACCTGTAAGACACATAAAATAATATGATGACCTACAATGACAATTCGATCGAGCAAATTTACATTTGTACTGTATGGCAGTACGTGTTGTGGATGAAACAATTTGATGCGAAACGCAGTCAAATTAGTTTCTTTTAAAATCTATATATATATTTAACAACTTATTCCTGCAAAAAACATATATCTTTTCCAAGATTTGTAATTAATTTTTTGGCATTCTCTTTTGTTTTATTTCTATTTATTTTATTATTTTTTCCTTTTCGGTTCTTTTTTCCATTACACATCTTGACTCTCTTCCACATTCCTAAATGTATATTATCTTTAACTTCACAATTGCGTACATAAAAATTCGAAAAGGCAAATACACTCATGCAAACATTTGTATGCAAATATATATATATATATATATATATATATATATATATATATATATATATCGTTGCCATTATGTTAATCTGTCGTAGTCCAAATTTGGCCAAATGCATTCTTTTTCTAATATGTATTTTTTCTTGGCGGTCCTTTTGACCAAACTATCGTATCTCCAGCTGCTTCAGTTACCAAGATTTCAAAAATTGTCAAACAGCTGAGCTGTGGAATGGTGAAACTATCTTTTTTGTTTTCTGAAAAAGCAACGTTTTGGACTTAGAACACTTTTACATAATAGCAACATACGGACATACGTACATGCATTTTTATTTTTTTCAATGAGAGGCTGTGGTCATACTGTGATTGGTTTTTATTTCATACTCAATATCTGGCTTTCTTTCAAGAACTATATATATATATATATATATATAATTATTATTAAAATTATAATTTAGAGTATCTAAGAGATACCTTCACACTGGAAATAGCAGCCACAACTTGACTCTAAAACCAAATTAAATGTTCATACAGCACCACGAGAGAAGACAATAAACAAAAAATTACTGGATAGTTCCAGATCCCGGATTTCTGGCTTTGCATAAAAATGCCTTGCCTCATCAGTGGAATATACACAGATAGAAACATACACACGCACACACACGCGCGCACGCAAACACACACACACGCGCACACAAACACACACACACACCTATATATATATATATACTTATATGTATATGTACTTATATATATATATGCATATAACATACGAATACTTACATATACGAACGTATACATACATATATATGCACGTATGCACACGACCAGTTTAAATTGCCCGCCTATAACTTCTCTTGAGATATGGTCAGAACATCACCGCAGTAAATACAATTACAAAATAAATATAAAATATATAAATAAGGATACGACCGTTAATTTAAATATCGAGCTTGATAAGTCGATATTTAAATTAACAATCTAACCCTTCTTTTTAAATTTATATATATATATATAATATATATATATATATTATATATATATATATATATATATATATATATATGTATGTATGCATGTATATGTATGTATGTATCTATGTATGCATGTATATATATATATATATATATATATATATATATATATATCACTTCAGTATCCTTGACTACCTGGAAAATTTAGCCAGTACTTCTATACTAAAAATTTACCTTATAATAAAGGATATATTCTAGATGAATGCATGATAATCAAATATCACAATATATCTATTAAATATCATTTGTATATTTCATCTGGCTTAATCGTCCGAAGCGTGGAGTCGAGAAATTCGCAATAAAGATCACTTCCATTTCGGCATCTAATTGTAATAATGATAATAATAATAATAATAATAATAATAATAATAATAATATAATAATAATAATAATAATAATAATAATAAATTCATATATATACATATACATGTGTGTGTGTGTCTCTGTCTGTATACGCAACTCCCATAGAAACATACGCACAGAAAATCATAAATATGATACATATGTATATATATATATATATATATATATATATATATATATAATATATATCTATATATATATATATATATATATAGATGCATATATAAAACACACCCATACTACCACATATCTACTACACACATTTCAAGCTAAATTTATATATACATAATGAAAAGAGAGCATTATCAGAATACTACCAGTTACATAAACACATTTCATACTTCTAGGCGTCAATAAATACAACCAAATATCTCTACCATTAGTACCAAATATCAGAGTTTAAGTTTTATATTATTGAGCATGTTGGGTAATATTCTGAAATGTATATGAATAGGGGCACCAAAGAATATGGCCGCTTGAAACGTGTACTTGTGATTTGGAAGATTTGCAGAAAGAGATTTGGCTTTTAATATAGACAACGCAAATAACAAGTGATTGCTGCAGGTTAAAGCTTTTAATATTGGATTTTTTATATTAGTTCCTCATTTGACCTGTCATACTTCATGAAGTTTGTGTTATGTACATGTATATATGCACATATGTATATTTATATGAATATACAAGAAAAATATATATACATATATATATGTATATATATATAATATATATATATATATATATATATATTTACAGAGATATGTGTATGTATAGTGTATATATATACATACATATATATATATATATATGTATATATATATATATATATATATATACATACATTTATATATATGAATATATACATGAATATATATATATATACATGTATATATAGATATGTATGTATATATATATGTACGCATGTATGTATATATGCATATATATATATACTTATGTGTGTATATATATAGCAAAGGAGGGAATATAATATATATATATATATATTATATACATATATATGTATATATGTACACACATACATACGCATACACATAGATACACACATGTGCATATCGTATATGTATATATATATGTATATACATGATTGCAAAACACGTATTAGCATCTATTGTATGTCCATTTTTATGGGAGTGGGTGGTTGGCTAAGGGGCAGAATGACTAAACATTAGGTTAGATTAAACGAAAACGAAAAATTATATCTGACAATACCAGCATTATATATTCCATGCCAAATATTGTTTGAAGAATGAAATGAAATGGAAATGTATTTGATGGAAACTTATTCGGATCTGTCGAAAAATGTTATCAATGCTGTAGGTGGGCTTTGTGTGTAGTTCTTTGCAGCTATTTTTTGCCTTTGTCATTTGTATTTTTGAAATTATATAGAACTAACATTTTCGAAGTATGGGAGGTTCTTGATATCAGGTAGATATATGCATGCACAGTTCTGCATTAAGCATGTTGTGCTATTCGATATATATATACATATATATATATATATATATATATATATATATATATATATATATATATATATATATATATGTGTGTGTGTGTGTGTGTGTGTGTGTGTGCACATAAATACGTACATACATGCATACACATAAATTGCATGTGTGAGTGCTTATAGTCATTGATATAAAGTGTATATATATATATAAGTATATGATATATATCTTAATACACATACAGATGCATACATATATATATATATATATATATATATATATATATGTATGTATGTATGTATGTATGTATGTATGTATGTATGCATGCATGCATGTATGTATGTATGTATGTATGTATGTATGTATGTATGTATGTATGTACATACGTATGTGCGTATCTATATATCTCTAGGTATGGATGAGTGTATGTGCGTATAAATGTATATATATATATATATATATATATATATATATATATATATATATAAATGTAGGTGGATTTAATATATTATATATCTTTGACGGTATCATAACTTCCATGAGAAATGATGAATTTTCCTTTCATATACGTCATTCAATTTTCGTATATATACACGTATATATACAAAGACATGCACACGAACTTACACACACATACACACTTACGCATATATCTATATATGCGTTGTTTTCTACACCACCTGTCTTCGTCTTGTTTTTTTCGTAAACTGTCCCTATATATATATATATTTACATATGTATGTATGTATGTATGTATGTATGTATGTATGTATATATGTATGTATGTATGTATATCTCGAAATGAATAGTAGATAGCCGACACTAATGAAGGGTCGTTCTTTGTGTTACTTGTCCTGTCTTTCCTTTCTTTCTCTTGTGGTTTGCGTATTGGAATCATTTGTTTTTGTATTTCATGGCTAGGAAAACCCTGAAGGGAGGTTGAGCGGATGGACCAGAGCCATACTGACCACCGAACACCAGTATCAAGTAAAGAAAATGATCGCACATGCACTAGGACCTAGTGTAAGAGTTACCCTAAAAGGTTACACATTTAAGTTTAACAACAAAATATACTCCCAGGATGTGGGGGAGGCCATCAGAATTAGCATCGATGGTGATGTGGCCAACCTTTTCTTGGTATGGTGGGACAGGAGGCCTAGGGAACGCCTGGCATAGAGCTCCATACACATGAACATGTACTCTCGCTATGTCGATGATATCAACATAGTGGTAACGGCAGTCTCACACGAGAGTAACCTTTAAATAGACATAGAATTTAATACTATGGAGATTATCCAGCAAATAGCTAACTCAATCCACCAGAGTATTAAGATCACAGATAGACTACACTACGAAACTCCTTAACCATAGACTACCAGTACTAGATACAGAACCCTGGCTGGAAACAGTGAATAATAAAACCTATATCCTCCATTCACACTATGCTAAACCTATGGCCTCCAAATACCTGGCCCACCGGTATTCAGCTATCGTGGACGATGCCAAATTCAATATATTGTTGGCAGACCTCATCAGAGTGATGAGAAATGTGTCCTGCATGTGCGACCCTACAGAGTTAAAGAGACACATACAACACTTTGTTCACCGCATGCAGTTCTCGGGATACCGCCATAGAGAAAGGATCAGAGTATATGAAATAGCCATGAGGAAATTTAAAATTCTCATAATTAACGATATGAATGGGATTTGCCCACTCTATAGGAGCAAGTCATGGAATACCATTGAAAGGACTAAGGATAAAATAGGGAACTCATGGTATGATAGCCACAAATACCAGAGTGTCATTTTCGTCTACACCACCCCTGGAGGCCCACTAGTGTACCGCTTAGAAGGACCTTAGACAAGCTTAAGCTAAGTATTAAGGTCGAAGAAAGGCCAGGTATCCCTATCAAATCCCTAATAGGTAGAACCTACCCTTTTAATAAAAATCCTTGTACCGATAGGAACTGTACCGTATGTAAATTTAGCCCACAAACAAACTGTAAATCTAGGAATGTAGTCTATAGTATAAGATGTACAGATGGATGGTATAGAAACAAGACAACGACGTACGTAGGGGAGACAGTACGGAGCATAGGAGAGCGGGTAAATGAGCGTTGGAGGGAACTTAAGGAAGAGAAGAGCTCATCGGTTCTATACTAGCACGCCGAGCCGGAACACGGGGGCTCACTCAACAACATAGAAGTTAAAATCTTGTCCACACATAGAAAGGACGCAGCGCTTAGACATATTACGGAAGTTACACACATAATAGAAACAAACCTAGCGGAAATAGAAAACTAGAATGGAACACTAGCACACACACACACACACACATACACACAAACACACACACACACACCACCCCATAACCTATGACAGAATAAGATTCCCATAAACTAATAATAATATGAAACAAATACAATAGAGAGATAAATATATGAAATTAAATAATTATATACACAGATAAAATATAATAAATTAATTTAAATTAATACAAAAAAACGAAAGTAATAAAAAAGTAAGTAGATAAAAACAAATGAATAAAATACATAAAAGTAAATTAGACGAACGTGAATAAACAGCGGATACTGATATTGCAGGCACATTCCCATACATACACTTACTAAACATAGACACACACAAGGAATGACGCATGCGCAAATAAAGTCACTTACGACAGGAATACAAAATGGCAGATCGTTAGGAAGGAGCGACACAAAAAAGAAAGAAAGCAACGGACCACTGATGAAGTCCCAGAAGTGTGATGAAAGAACTCTGGCCGAAATACAATAAATATGAAATAAAGCTGAAGCAAGTGAACACCAAATAATACAGTGCGTGTGTTTTCATTGGCTAAACTGGCAACAAGACCATCCGCCCAAATACAACAATATCTGTTTCAACACACGAATTCTCATCAAGAATCTTGCAGAACGTAACGGCAGATGAAATACCGCTAAGCACTTCGCCAGCACGTGCTAACAATTGTGCAAGCTCGCCACCTTTAGATACATATATAATACCAAATATTTTCGCTGTCCCCCATTTATATACCCATGTTTTAATACAAATAAGAGCACAATCTTGCATATCCTAACGCCATACAAGCATTTTCATAACGGACGTACATATATTTTCCCTTTTTCACTTTTCGTATTTCTGATCTCTCCTCTATACTTTCTTATCTAATCTCCATTAAGTTTCATGTTAAAACTCTGCTTTATATAATATATATATATATATATATATATATTTAAGTAGGTGAATGAATTATCCTATGTTTATCGTCAGCATTCTTTCATTTATATATATATATATTATATATATATATATATATATATATATATACAAACACATAAACACATACATAAATATATCAATATATGTACTTATAGGTACACATGTAGATCTAGATAGAAAGATATACATACATTCATACATACAATCAGCCGAACATTTTATGTGCTCTATGACACTTATATTACTTCAAAACATATCTCAGATTTCTTACATATATATATATATATATATATATATATATATGTGTGTGTGTGTGTGTGTGTGGTGTGTGTGTGTGTGTGGTGTGTGTGTGTGTGTGTAATGAAATATACTTAATCAACTCTTTTCTAAACTAAATGCATATTTTTGTTTGTACTTGAAAACAATATCGAGTGTAATAAAAAAAAGCATTGAGTTATGATAGAAAAATATAATGAAGAAAGACAATTTATTTGATGATAGCATTCATTTGATTCTATTCAAAAGTATTATTGAAACACCGAAAATTAAAGAAAAATAAAGAATTCTAAAAAAATAAGTTACAACTATATTTAGTTCAGAAGTGCTAAAAATCTCCTTTCCATAAGCGATTTACATTCCTTCGTTTCATTGTTCTGGAATTCAGAAGCGTCACAAACAAATAATAATCATACTCAAATTTTTATCTCTACCTTTTCTTTGCAGTGTTTTTGTTGTAATTGTTAGGCTTTTTCTTGTACATGGAGAAGTATTTCAATAATCACTTATTGCAAGCGTTTTAAAATGTATTATTTACACATATTTATGCAACATGTATAAGTTTTAATCCTTAAGAAATTATACTGTTTTTAATATAGACACACGTCATGTATAACTACAAAAGAAGGAGAAAACTCAAATACACACATATGCTCACACTCAAATATATTTACGCACGCATAAACACATATAGATATATGCATTCATACAGTCAAGATATATTACATTTATACATTCAAGTGACAAACTGTGGGAGACGATTTGTCGAAAATACGATGAATATTATCTTCGACATTAAAACCATATATATTATCCCTGTTAACTGGTAATACTCTCGATGGATTGAGTTAGGGAGCCTTTTATTCAAGATCGTAATAATTTTCAACTCAAACTTGAATTTACTTTGCGGAGTTCCTACAAACAGCATCGCCGGATACGGCAACATCAAGACCAGAGTAGAAAAACCGAAGGAAAACAATATCGTATAATGTTAACAAACTCTTTTCAGTTGGAGGAGAAAGCTACAACTACGAATCACATTTTTGCTGGAGTTATGAACTCAATCATGATTTTATTTTATTGCTAGATTGGGCAAAGGAAAATCCTCTTGTTGGTGTATTAATAGATTAAAATAACTGAGATTATCTGCTCCCAGAGTTCAATTTTGTTTTTATTGCAAAACTATTACGTCAACAAGCAAACTTTGTTGAACGCAGGAATAAAGTTAATAAATGTACCGTTATCCAAAGAGATAAACGATGTAAACAAAATTCTGAACGATGATACCTCTAGAAACTACGGGTTTTCGCAGTTAACAGCATTCCTACAAATGTTATATTGCTTGTCACCTTGGCTATAATACATATTAAGATGACAGACCCCTGAAACACTACTACAACAGAAATAAGTAGCATGCACCACCTTTATGATCCTTCCAACATCAAACAGGTTTATATATATGCGATTTGTTAAAAAAAAAGTAATGAATTTAAGGTTTGGATTACTTTGTCGAAGAGGGAATATTCTCTTCTAAACTTAAGGCCAACATAGGTAATGTTAAAAACTATTGATGGCAATTGGAGAGGAATATTAACAACAACAATATCCTGGGCTCCCATTCTGGCAGATTAACGCCTGTTTATATGTTCTTCAAAGTAATATATGAAATAATGGAGCAGTGAACAAAACCGAAACAACGATAGAAGTGCCATCATAAGTATTGAGTGTAGAGAGAGGCATCATTCGTTTGCGAAAGTGTATCAGCCCCATGACTATGCTAATTGCATGCAAACGATTAAATTGCCATACAGTTCGCCAGCAACAAATGGGGAAGAGACGAATAATGTTCGAAGACAGTTAAACAGAACTCTTGATTACCGACTGTTTACCGCCAGACATGAGTGAAATGCTACCAGTGAGTGATTTGGACATCAGTGTGCAGCAGCAGAAACGAAATAATAAAAAATAATAAGCGTATATTTATTATTACTTCTGAAATGTATATACTGAAATATACTGTGATAATAAGTATACACTTTAAGTACCGAAGCCACTTTTTTTAAACTTCACTACCACCCTAAATGCTACTTGGAACTTTTTAGTTTTCAATTCAGTTTTGGTTGCGATTGTTTTCGTTTTATTATTACATCTGAAACGAAATAATCAAAAATAAAAAGTGTATAGGTGTATATGCACTTTTCTACACATACACATACCATTATCATTATTATTAATAATAATAATAATAATAATAATATTATTATTATTATTATTATTATTATTATTATTATTATTATTATTATTATTATTATTATTATTATCATTAGCATATATAAATATAGAGATAGATAGATATGTAGATAGTTAGATACGTAGATAGATAGATGATAGATAGATAGATAGACAGACAGACACATAGACAAATAGATAGATACATACATACATACACACACATACATACATACCTACATACATACATACATAACATATTACAATGTGTGTAAAGCTTTCTGACACAGTGTAGCATTCGCCATGAGATTTTCGTTCTTTTTCAACCACTAAACGCACCAATTAATTAGCAGGTTATTTACTTGTTGCCACAATTGAATAATCGTCCTCGAAACCGACGGGGATCTATTCATTTATCAAGCTATCAATCTATCTCTATCACTTTGTTTCTCTTTCTTTTCTCTCAGAAAGAATCTCTCTCCCCTTTTTCTCTCTCTACACAATACGTACATGTATGCATATATGTATATATATGTATATATATATATGTATATATACATATATATATATATATATATATATTATATATATATATATACACATATATATATATATATGTATGTATATATATATGTATATGTAAGCATGTATGCACGTTTTTGTGAGTGTGAGAGTGTGTGTGTGCATGTGCGCAGGCGAGCGTTTGCATTTACGCGCGTGCGCGTGTGTGCAAAGATTGTGAGTTGCGCGAGGTATTTCACGACATATTTGATAACATGACAAAACAAATCTAATCTAGCAATAACCAAATATTCCCGATAAGCTTTCTTATGAGATTTACCCTATGAATACGCCTTCAGGTTCGATGACTACTTAAACACGAGGCAGGAAACGTTGACGTGGCTGCATTAAATGATCCCTACTCATTTAGGACATTACTTGGACGAGGTAAGCCTTTAAAGAAACTATTTTACTGTGAGGATGTGTATTAGTCTCACTTTAAACAATGATCCAAATGTAGTAGTTTGTGGATTTAAATCTGGTGTTTTCAGTGTCCACAAGTTTTGCGATAAATGATCGTAAATATTGTCTAACCTTCACTCTTGGATTACTTGGGCTTTGCTGAAAAGTACTGAGTTTTGTTGAAACACGTATAGTGTTTCGCAGCGTACTTCCTCCACCTAGGGTTTAACAACTGCCCCCATAACCTCCAGCATATCTGCCAGCATCAATTCCCCGACCCAGTGGAATGATGTGAGGCATAACGTGTCTTTCCTTACACTAATCAAAATCACTACTCTTTTCCTCTTTTACTTGTTTCAGTCTTTTGATGGTGGCCATGCTGGAGCACTGCCTTTAGTCGAGCAAATCGACCCTTGGATTTATATTTTGTAAGCCTAGTACTTATTCCATTGGTCTCTTTTGCCAAACCGCTTAGTTACGGGGTCATAAACACACCAGCATCAGTTGTCAAATGATGTTGGGGGACAAACACAGACACAAATGTATACATATCCTTGTTTGTGCCCTCTGTGTTTAGACCCGTGTGGGCAATAAAGCAATATATACATTTTTTTCTCTTAAAGGTAGCGAGCTGGCATAAAAGTTAGGACTCCGGGAGAAATGCTTAGCAGTCTTTACGTTCTGAGTTCAAATTCTGCCCCGGTCGACTTTGTCTTTCACTCTTTTGGGGGTCGATAAATTGAGTACCAGTTGTGTACTAGTGTCGATCTAATCGACTGGCCCCGTCCCCCAAAATTTCAGGCCTTGTACCTAGTGTAGAAAAGTATATATTTTTCTCATTTATACAGTTGAAATGCGCCCCTCCCATTCCACGAGGTTTTTAATGCCATCTGAACATTATATACGAAAGATTTTGCAGCATTTAGAAAGTTAGAATTTCTAAAACACTGTGTTCCGCACGTTTGACAACAAAGACTGCATGTCCTATGTTAGCATTTTATCTGCCACTACAGGATCTGAAAAAAAATGAAAAAAAAAATGAAAAATATCCCTTTTTACTTAGTTTGAAGAGAGTAATATACTGTTGACATCATCTATACATGATGCATTAAAAATGCATTCTATTCTTAAAACCAGGTCTTTGGAAACAATCTTAAAAATTTATAGGACGGTAACGCGGTAATGTCATAGAAGCTTATAATCTTTTCTAATCTAGGCACAAGGCCCTATAGATTATAATGGACCCACTAAATAAGCACTAGAATTGTTTGAGAAACCCACTTGGAATTTCAAATAATTACAAAATTAAAATATACAGCACATAATAATTGTTCATTTAAAAAATATTAGGCGGAGTGCGGACAAAATCATGAGATATTGAAAGAAAAATACTCTTATAAGAATTTCTTTCGCCTCGTTTCATTTTAAGTTCAAATTTCGCAGGTTCAACTATGTTTTCATCACATTCGGGGGTCAATAAAATATGGTACAGGTCAAGTACTGGAGTCAATGTAACCGACTTTCACTTCCCCTAGAAACTTCTGGCCTTGTACGAAAATTAAACGGTAAAATTACACACTTTTCTTAACCCTGAATACTCTCGTTAACATTAAACATCTTTGTTAATCATGAATACGTCTCCGAATGTTTTCACTGAACATTCTCGTTAGCCTTGCACACTTTTTATTTCGAACAATAAGGATAATAAAAATAACAGAATATTCAAAATAATAGAAAGAAACATCTCACTCATACTGAATTGCAAATCAGCCTGATGAAAGGATGAAAACGCAGGCAATTCGTTAATATCGACATTGTTATCAAACCTATTATATATGCTGTGACACGAAGAATCACTGGGGTGAATGAAAAACAACTTTGTATTACATTGTGTTTAAATTGGTATCATTTAAATTCTCGGCATATCGGAAAATATGTCAGTGTAATTTAAACAACATATCAAAGGCAATATAAAGTGTCATCGGAAATGAACCGAAAATAAAATCTGCCCAATCACTGAATTTGAACACTGGAGAAGTAATCAGATGTCTTTAAGTCATCCAATAATACTTCAGAGCGAAGATATAACTTTACGAAAAGTTTTTAATTGCGACACTATTGTTTGCCGTAAAATACTCGAATAAGCAGCTATTATGAACAAAGTGAATGTGGTGAAATGTTGTTTGCTACTGAATAAAGATCAAAAGGCTATGATATGACATTTAAGTCGGAAGCTACAACGATCATGATCTCTTAAATGGAAACCCCCAACTACAGCAACTCAAACCCACATCCATCCTGCTCCACTCTATGCCACCCCGCCACCCTATCAGAACTGAAGTTAACAACTTGAAATACCTGCTTCGACCATTATTCCCTTCCGACTCATTTAATAGTGTGGCTTGAGATTTTTTTCCAGAAGAAAGCTTAATTAAAAGAGAAATACTGCATAAATTCTGAGGTGGAAAAATGATTCACTATGGGATAATGAAGAGGTTTTAACAGAAGACGAGTGATACTTGCTGCTGCCACTGCTGCTTGTGATGCTGCTAATGCCGCTGTTACTGCTGCTGCTGTTGCTGTTGCTAGAGATGATAACGGTGTTGCCGGTGTTGATATTTTTATTGCTGATGTAGTCTAGCCTCGAGTCAGCGGTGCTTATTGTTAAAGAGAACATATTTGGCTACTATTTTTAGCAGATAGAATGACAACGTAAACGCTCTTCCATTGTGCCGAATAGGAGTGTTACTTTCATTCACTAAACATGTGTGTGTGCGCGCGCACGCGTGATTACAAAATGTAACTACATGTAGATTGCAGCCGATGTTTTTCCTCCGTTTTCCTTTTCCTTTGGACTTTCCTCTGTCTCATTTTTCTGAATAAGAGCTTTGCTCGAAACGTAAAACACCCTTTCTTTCCTTCCCTGAGCATCTTATTCTAACCTTTCATGCACCTCGTCCTCGCGTTGTTTTTTCTTGTGTTTTTCTCCATCTTTAAATTAATTAATCATATATACATACATACACACACACACCACACACACACATATATATATATATATAGCTAATCCAAACATGAAAACACAAAGAGAAAACACAACAACGCGAGGACGTGGAACAATTATAGTGTTATTGGACGCTCAGGAAAGGAAAGGAAAGAAGGATGATTTAACGTTTCGAGCGGAGCTCTTCGTCAGAAACATAGAAGAAAGGAAAGATCCAAGGACGGGAAGACGGAGGGAAAAAATCACCAACGACTCACATGAGGTCACATGTATGTATATACATGTATGAGAAGGTTCAGTACGAGCAAACTGTAGTACAGTGTAAAAGCAGTTCGAATATTATTTCTATACGTATGCCAGGCGTTATGTCTCTCGTAAATTATAAAATTGGTTTATCTACGTATCATCGTGTCTTTTAAAATTAAGAATACCTGTATACTGTGGTCGTTGCTCCTCTACTTTCCTATGGCCAGTGGTATTTACACGTTCATTCGTTTTACCGAGCATGAGTATTAACAAGAATCGTTCGGGATTTTATGAGTGATTTATTCAGTAATTGCTTATTCACCTTATCTCCGGTAAATGTACAATTACCGAGTTAACGTAGTTTAAAATGTATATCTAATTCTTTAAATAATTTGGAGAGTGCTGAATATCATCATGTTGTCTCCTATACACTTTACTATCTCTTTTACTTGTTTCAGTCATTTGACTATGGCCATACTGGAGCACCGCCTTTAGGCGAGCACATCGACCCCAGGATTTATTCTTTGTGAGCCTAGTACTTATTCTATCGTTCTCTTTTACCGAACCGCTAAGTTACGGGGACGTAAACACACTTGTCAAGCGATATTGGGGGGACAAACACAGACACACAAACATATACACATACATACATACATGCATATATATATACGACGGGCTTTCAGTTTCCGTCTACCAAATCCACTCACAATACTTTGGTTGGCTGAGGTTATAGTACAAGACACTAGCCCAAGATGCCACGCAGTGGGACTGAACCCGGAACCATGTAGTTCGTAAGCAAGCTACTTACCACACAGTTACTCCTACGCCTATATACAATATGATACAATAGAATATTCAACCGGTGTTTCTATAAAAGTGCATAATAAATACAGCTTTTTTTCTTGTTTCCGAGTGAATATACAATTTTTTCAAAACATCAAGTTATGAGACGTTTAACATTTTAACAATTTGTAAAGCCTCAACTGATATTGTTTTCCATGTATATTTCCGGATATTAACAGTTGCAGTGATACTTTGGTATCAACATCACAACCAGAAGCTTGAAACTAGTAAAGGAGTAGGAGCAGACGCTTGAGCAAATATACATGTACTCTTTGCTTTCAATATAATCCAGACTTTAATTTATTCAGTATACAGCCATCTCACGACTATTGCGGGTGTTCCAAAACCCCCGGCGTTGGGTGAAAATCCGCGATGTAAAAACAGTATTGTACTGCATAATTTTTTTAATTATTATTATCATTTGTATATATTTATTTTATTATAAATGCAAAAAAACACCACGGAGGAATCGACTTGAGCTTAAATGATAAACCGTGATAGATGAACCGCGATATGGCGAGGGATTACAGTATCCAGTTATTTTTCTTACTTTTTTTTTTCATATTCGCTTTAATTAATTTTTACAGCAGTAAAATTGTTACCCAGTTTTCAACTTAAAAGTTGAGATCGTTTTTTCATGGATTTAATCAATATAAACGTCTGTGTAAATCTGGTAAGGCATGACCATACTGAAGAATATAATAACTATTATTAAAAAGACTAAATTCTACGTAAAAGTAAAAAGAAGCAGAAAACTGATATTAATTAGGGGAGAAACACGCGGAGTTCCCAGCAGAGAGTTAGTAGAGGGAAGATAATCACTTTAAAACGATTAGAAGTTTGAATTTGAAATTAAGGAATGTGGAAAAAAAGCATAGAATAAACATATTTAATATTTTCTAGCCTTAGGTAATTATGTACGGCAGCATCTCGTTCAGTTTAGAAATGATTTGTGTGACATAACCCTAGAACAGTTAAATGTTTCTGTTGTTAAATCGTTTTATAATCTCCCTAAATTAGAGGAACTTATTCCTGCATCTTTAGTTTTGGAAGGCTTTTTAAGTCCATTTGAAACTTTACACATATGATGATTACTCTTCTAGTGGTTTCAGTTACTGGACCGCAACCAGGCTGAGGCACTAACATGAAATGTTTACTCGCTCAATTCAATCTCAATACTAATTTTAAGTCTATTTTATTAGTCTACCGTTACTTCTTTGCCGAATCTATAACGTTATGAATACATAAAGAAACCAGCACCGACTGCAGAGCCTTTAGATACAAATATAAACACGTGGATACAATGAAATCCACTGACCCGAGGTTCATCACAGTGGAACCGAACCTAAAAACATATAGCTAAAAAAATAATTTTTGACCACCCAGCCATGTCTGCGCCTTTGTTTCGATCTATGTTGAATGTATCATATTTTTTAATTATAAAAATGTTTCTATCTGCAAATATTATATAATAATACAATGTTTGCATGCCAACTAAGAGGACTACGTGGTTGCTAGACCTACTAGAAATAACAATCATCTCTCCCGCAAATTACATTCTATTGTATCAAAAGTTAAGGAGACATTGGATAATGTAGTCCTATATCAAAATAAAAAAAATACGAATGCTATGTTCACGACGAGACTGACCTGGGGCTAAACGACATCGTCGACATCGCCATTTTCTGGTTGCAACATCTGTTTCCGTTCTGAGAAAATCAACTATTTTTTTTTATCTAAATATAATTTGTTGTAACTGCAAATTTACATTCTCTGAAAAGAAAACAGAAATAATTCTTGTTAATCCATATGTAGTGCATTCTTTGGCCTTCATTCATATTTTCCTAGGGAACATGTAAATTAGCACTCGAAAGCAATCCTATTATCTTCTTGAGACCATTATCATCTAATCCTCGGATCAGTTGTTGGATTATGTTTAGACCCTCGCTGCATCTTCTCTGTAGGACACTTACTCGCTAAGCGATAAATCTTTGCTGGAAGTTTCAGTGTTATTAGCTCCATTATTTGGTATAGTAGTAACACACTCGTTTCGCGTTAATGACTTCAAGGCTGATCAAATATCAATTTGTTTTTATCGAGGTACTACGACCATTAGGAGTGCTGCTGATAATAACAAAAGTGTTTTATAATGATATAATGAAGTAGTGAGAGGTGGATTACATTGAGGATGTTAACTAAAAAATCAAGAGTCGCCTAACCACAATTAACGGGAACGGTTCTAAATGATTTGAATTATATATGAGTGATGTGAAAGAGGATTTGTGGCGGGTAAGAACGTTAGTGACTATAGGAGAAAATATATATTTAATGGCTATTTAGCGGCTTATCTGTTGGCTACAGAAAATTGATGCGTCTCTCTAACAATCTTTGTTTTATAGTCTAGAGAAAAAAGAAATAAGTAAAATGAAAATAAAAAATTAAAACAAGAAACCGACAAAACTTGCGGCTAAACTGTATTGTATATGATTATAATGATTTACATAATGCGTGTATATGTAGAGTGTTTTGTAAAGCTTAGTATTCGGCAGTCGAACGCTGAAAGACGAAACTAAATACTAAGATAGTAAATAGTGTACTAAATTACAACAAAAAAAAAACAATAACCAGAGCTACGTCAATCTGCTAGAAATAACTACCAATTTCTCATAAATTGCAACCTATCTTTTTAAATAAAAATCATGTTACTTACACGACACTTCAAGTCTTGATGTAATCCCTGGTATATGCAGAGGGTAGTCATGACCGGAAAACATTTTATTATAGATCTATTTGCATAGACCCGACCTGGATCTAAACAACATCAACTTTACAGCAAACATTAACTGATCTAGAACACTCATACGCAGTGCTGTGTGGATAGGCATGCCTGTTACATAAACTGTCGACAGTCTACTCTGAGTTTCGTTCTGGGTTGCCTGACAATCGTAAATAGCCTAGATTTGAGCGAAATTCTAGGTAGACAGTCAACATTCAGCACACCGACACCCATCTTAATTCAAGACACCCCTCCACACACACACACACACACACACACATAATACACACAAACGCACAAACATAGTAGCACCTTCACGCACACAAACATTAAATCACAAAGGTTCGACAAACTCAGCTTCGTCCTCCACCAACGTTGTCATGCATGAACCGATCTACGGCGTCATGAACAGCATCACTTTGAACCGTTCAGCAAAGAAGAAACTAAATTCTCGGATATGAGATAATGATGCCGCCATCGCTGACGACTATATCGACGACATTAGGAGAAATTTGAGAAAAACAGTTTCATATTCTTTTTCCCCTTACGAACGTTTCACTATTCTGGGTTATTTACAACCTCTGCTTTGATGCAGAAATATTATTATTTATTATGGTTGGGTTCTAACCCTGGCTGCTGCAACAAAGTCTTCCCGCTACACTTCACGGTCCACCATCACTGCCTCGAGGATCCGGATACATTCCAGTATCACCGATAAAGTGTTCGGTGCAAGTGTAACGACGTTCTTCTCTTCTTACATCACCATGAAGTGGGTTCCACAAGACTAACTTGAATGCTTCGAATTCAGGGTGGCGCACGCAGTCAGTAGATAGTCACACCCGTCTTTGTCTGACCTTCTCGGTATCTTTCGACAGGTCTCCATAAAAGCATTCATTTGTCACATGCTGCCATTTCATTTTTACGGCCATCCGTTGCGTCCTTGTGTAGCATCCATTTGGCCCGTTTCATCATTTCTTTGTCAGTGTCCATGCTTCACTATCATATAGCATCACTGATTCAACAGTTGCAATGAATAGCTTCATTCTGAGTTGCCAAGCTATAACAGGACATTATTAAGGGATCATTTTGTCCTATTGATGATCTGGTGTGCTTCTGTATTAAATAACACTTGGAACATCTAATTAAGGAGTTGCACATGAGAAAAACAATTCATCTAACATTGTTCTGCGATCACAGACATATGATCACAATAAACATATCATTTACACAAGTCGCTCGGCAAAAGCTAAACACGCACACGTCATCTCCAATGGAAGAGTCCATGGTTCATATACATATTTATACATGCATATATATACATACACAAAAACAGACAGACACACTCATATATGTATGTATCTATATATGTAGATACAAGGATACATGGATAAACTCACAAAAATGTCCCTTACTGTAAAGCGTTACTACATGTGTATGTATAATATTTAGGTAAATAATAATAATAATAATAATAATAATAATAATAAAAATAATAATAATAATAATAATAATACTAATAATAATAATAATTATTATTATAATTATAATAATAATAATAATAATAATAATTATTATTATTATTATTATTATTATTATTCATGATCTCTGACAACTATATCTGGTCTGTTGGCCTTAACTTCTCTATCTGTGTGTATCGGCATATCCCAGAGTATGGTTGCTTTCTCGTTTTCTGTCACCTTTTCTGGTGTGTGCCTATACCATCTTTTTTCTGTTGTTATTCCATAATGTTGGCATAGCTTCCAATGTATGTAGGTTCCAACTATGTCATGTCTGTGAATATATTCCTTCTTAGCCAGGACTGGGCAGCTAGAGATAATATGATTTATTGTTTCTTGTCCATCTCCACATATTCTGCAGTTACTTGTAATATTTCTTTTCATTACATGTTTTTGGTAATTTCTGGTGAGGAGGCTTTGGTCTTGTGCTGCAATTAAAAATCCCTCTGTTTCTGCTTTGAGTCCTGAGCTTCTCAACCATTGCTGGGATTTTTCTTTGTCTATTTCTTTTGCGTTTAGTTTAGTGCAGTATTTACCATGAAGGGGCTTTTCTTGCCATCGTTTTATCATGGTTCTTTGCTGTTCTAGTTTTAGTTTGGATTTCATTTGTTTTATAGCTTTTGTTGTTTCTTCATCATCTTCTTCTTCTTCTTCATGTTTATTAGGTGGTATGATTTCTTGTTTGTATTTGTCAGCTTCCTTTTTTGTTTTGCTCGTGTTTTGCTGCTATCTGGATCAGTTTTCCTTCCTTCTGAATTAGATATTTTTGCAGTCCTATGGGGATTATTTTATAGTAGTTTTCCAGCTGTATAAGGCCTCTACCACCTTCTATACGTTGTATATATAGTCTTTCTATGTCAGATTTTGGGTGATGCATCCTAGATCCTGTCAGTATTTTTCTTGTTTTCCTATCTATTTTGGACAGTTCATTTCGTGTCCAGTTAAGGATATTGTAGCTGTAACTTATAACTGGGACAGCTAAAGTGTTGCTACCTATTATCTTGTTTTTAGCATTGAGCTCTGTTTTTAGTATTGATCTAACTCGTCTATAATACTCTTTTTTTATTTTCTCTTTCATTTGTGTTTGTTGTGTCTTGTCTAGTTCATGGATTCCTAAGTATTTGTAAGTTTGGCTTCGGTCTAATTCTTTTATTTCATTGGTTTTATCTAGTGTGATGTTGTTACTCTTAACTAGTTTTCCTCTTTTCATGGTTACTTTGGCGCATTTTTCTAATCCAAATTTCATATCTATTTCTTTGGTAAATCCATGAACTGTCTTTAATAGTGTTTCCAGCTGCTTGTCATTTGCAGCGTATAGTTTTAGGTCATCCATATATAAAAGGTGGCTGATCGTTTTGCCGTAACATTTATATCCGCATCCAGTTCTATTTAGCATATCAGATAGAGGTGACAGTGCCAAGCAGAAAAGGAGTGGAGAGAGCGTGTCTCCCTGGAATATTCCTCTCCTAATGGGGATGTCTTCGGTTTTCATGAGTCCCTCTTTTGTTTGGAGGTGTAGGACTGTTTGCCATTTATTCATAGAGTGCTCTATGAATTTTATGATTGTTGGTGCTACTTTGTTAATGGCTAGTGTTTCGAGGATCCATGTGTGGGAGATGCTATCAAACGCCTTTTTGTAGTCAATCCAGGCCATACTGAGGCCTTTCTTCTTTCTATTATTATTATTATTATTATTATTATTATTATTATTATTATTATTATTATAGATTGACTGGATGGAATAAAATCAAAGCAGTTAGAGCGTGAGCGATAGCATCACTTTGGTATGAAGTGCGAATTACAAAATGGCAAATGAGAGTAATGAAGAAAATGGACCAGAAAAATGTTGACAGTAGACGGAGCCTTCCCACCCTAAGAATGACACTGGTAGACTGTTCTTTCCTAGAAGAAAGGGAAGGATAGGTTTGATCAGTTGCCAGCACTGTATCGAAGCAGAGGAAAACAGCTTGGCATGATGTATAAAAATTCCGTGGTGCCACTGTTAAAGCACACGAAGGCCGGCGTCCTCAACACTGAAAATTGGATAAATAAAGAAAAATTTAAACAGGAAATGAACCACAAAAAGCATAGAAGTAAAAGAAAATGGCGCATCGTTTGCGAATGCCCGAAATTGGTACAGCGCGAATACAAAACACGACTTGACAATGTGGCAAGAATGATACACAGGAAGCTCTCTGGAAATCACGGCCTACAAAAAGCAGAGACGTGGTATGAGTAAATTCGAGAAGGAGTCACCGAATATGAGAATTGCAAAATCCTGTTGGATGCAATGATCCTGTGCGATCATTCAACTAGACATCGAGTACCAGACGTTGTTGTGATGAATGAAAATGAAAGAACGTGTATGATAATCGACATAGCATGCCCCGGTGACAACAGGATTACCGTGAAAGAAGAAGAAGAAAATGTAAATAACAATGAGGATTTGCAGTGGGAAATACGAATGTTGTGGTCAATGAAGAGAGATGCAGTGATACCAAAGGTCATTGGTGTACTTGGAAGTATCAGCACTCAACTACCAGAATGGCTGAAAAGTGTGAAGGCAGAACACCTACAAAAGTTAGCATTGCTTGGAATTGCAAGAATTCTTCGTTGGGTTCTTGAAGCATGACCAGTAAACAAGTGTCACCAGAGCCTGCTGGTTGTAGACAGCTAACACTTTCCATCACACCTAGCAAAATAAGCTGTGAGTTTTCTTTTAATAATAATAATAATAATAATAATAATAATAATAATAATAATAATAATAATAAACACCAGGACTTACAAACACATATAACATACAGAAAATTGCACTACTAGGCACTGCACACATCCTACGCAGAACACTTTCCATACAATAACCATCAGAGCATCACAACAAATCACAGCACATACCCAAGGCACACAGAGCTGCGCTCGGTAGTGAAGTGAAAGCACGCTATAAAAATAAAACTACTGAATAATAATAATAATAATAATAATAATAATAGTAATAATAATAATAATAATAATAATAATAATAATAATAATAATAATAATAATAATAATAATAATAATGATAAAAACAAAAAAAGACACAACGAAAAGGCCCCCTGGATTGACAGAATATCTATAGAACTGGACCCCTTAGAACAGCAAAAGTGGGAGGGTGTCAAGGTAGAAGATATAAGATCTGCTCTCATGAGGTCAAGCAAATGGAAGTCTCCAGGAAAGGATAAAATTCCTAACTTCTGGCTGAATGCCTTCATAGAGAGCCATGAACTGCTAACAGAACTGTACAATGATGTTTTGCAACACCCTAGTAGGATGCCTCCTTGGCTAGTTAATGGGTTAACATCCCTGCTTCCAAAAAGTGAAGAAACAAATGAACCAAAAAACTATAGACCCATAAACTGCTTAACAACTATGTATAAAACGCTAACATCTGTCCTGACGGAATATACTTATATTTTTTTAACAGACAGCAGCATATTCCCTAATGAACAGAAAGGATGTAAACGTGGATCCTACGGCTGTAAAGATCAACTACTCATCAATAAGATAATCTTAGAAGATTGTCACAAACGACACAAAAACTTATCAATGGCCTGGATAGACTATAAAAAGGCTTTTGATAGCCTACCACATAGCTGGATTAGGAAATGCCTGGAAATGTATAAGATAGCACCTACTCTGCGAAACTTTTTGACTGTAAGTATGAGATCATGGAGAACCACACTAACTCTGAACAGTGACAATGAATCCCTAAATGCTGGTGATGTAAAAATTTCGTGCGGCATTTTCCAGGGTGACTCACTGTCACCACTCCTCTTTTGTTTAGCCTTAATACCTCTCTCAAAACTGCTCAATGACGCGCAGTACGGGTATAAAATGTTTGATAAAAATATAAATCATCTCATTTACATGGATGATTTAAAGCTTTTTGCAAAAAATGACCAACAACTCAAGAGCTTACTAGCGATAGTCAAATAATTCAGTGACGACTTCAGAATGCATTTCGGCCTCGATAAATGTGCAAAAGCTACCTTTATCAAAGGAAAAATGACAGAAACATCTAACCTTAACCTTGACCAGCAGAATGTCATAAAAGAACTAGACCCAGCGGAGAGCTACAAGTACCTAGGGGTAATTGAAGGGAACGGAATAAGGCATTCAGAGATGAAGGAAAGGATCAGGAGAGAATGTTATCGAAGAGTGACAGCAATACTCAAGACAGAGCTGAATGCAAGAAACAGGATCGAAGCGATCAGTGCATTAGCCATACCAGTCGTGACTTACAGTTTCAATATCGTTAACTGGTCAATTACTGAAATATGTCAGCTCGACAGAAAAATATGAAAACTGTAGACAATGCAGATACAGAACGACTTTATCTGCCAAGAAAAGAGGGAGGCCGTGAAGATTGCTACAATTGGCCTCGACACCTACCTGAAAAAGTATGAGGACTGGATGTTAAAACTTGTCTCAAAACATGAAAACAAGAAAGCATCATCCTCAGTAACAAAACAGGTAAAAGAATATCTAAGTGAATTCCGAATACAACAAATTTCGGATTTAGAGATAGACATACAAGAAACAAGCACAGAAAAAGCTAGGCGCATGAAAACCCATGCCAAAACTGCGGCCTTAGATATTCTGAATAATAAACGGCAAGAAAAACCTCTCTATGGCAAATACCCAAAGACAGCGAATAATGCAGATGTTGACAAATCTCTGACCCATCAATGGCTAATGGCCTCTGGCTTAAAATCTGAAACAGAAGGGTTTATCATAGCAGCTCAAGATCAATGCCTACCAACAAGAAGCTACCAGGCCAACATATTAAAGAACGGCAGTAGCCCAACATGTCGTGTATGCCGACAACCAAATGAAACCATTGATCATGTTGTCTACAAATGCAGTCTTTTAGCGCCTACAGAGTATCTCAACAGGCATGATAGAGTTGCACAATATATTCACTGGGTAATTTGCAAAAATCTGGATTTGCCCCATGAAAAAACTGGTGGGAACACAATCCACCTCCAGTGCTTGAAAATGACCACATCTCACTCCTCTGGAACTTCATTCAAACTGACAGAAAGATAGATGCAAATAGGCCAGACATCATATTGAAAGACTTCAGACAAAGAACATGCCTCCTCATTGATATGACTGTCCCAATCGATATAAACGTATCTGTCAAGACCTACCAAAAACTGAGTAAATATAAAGATCTTGAAATAGAAATCAGCAAAATGTGGAACCTGAAGACTAAAACAATACCTGTTGTCATAGGTGCCCTGGGAATGATAGCGAAAGGGGCTGATTGCTACCTAACTCAGATACCAGGAAACCCCAAAATGGCAGAAATTCAAAAGATAGTGCTCATGGGAACTGCTCATATCCTACGCAAAATTCTCTCTATGTAATCCCAAGGTTTAAAACAAACTTTTTTTTTTAAATTTATGTATTAGACATTCACTAGTACAACACCAAAAAAACCCCAAATATATGGCACACTAGGCATAACAACAACGTGAACTTCCAACCTGTTGTCTCTTGAGGTCTCTGGGTGAGACTTGGAGCCAACTTGTACAGACATAAAGCAAAAGTCAAACAGAATAATAACAATAATAAATTCCCTAATGCAGTACCAGGCAGTAGCTCTCATGGCTTCTGATCATAACTGATTGGAAGGGTTATCATGTACATTGATTTGTCTTTGTATAAAAGATGGACTACAGCAAATATTCTGCTCAATACCACAGATTTGCTTGCCAGTTGTTTGACCTTAACCAGTTGAGCATGTCACTTAGTGGCTGACGATATGTGCATCTCTGATCACGAAGTAGTGGGGAAGCATCATAGCCATGTGTTGAGTGGGACTCTTTGGGGTTTGAATAATTCATCTCTGGAAACATGTGTGTTTCATTCAACATTCTTAAACAACCCTTATTCAGAGACCTTTTGAGCGGCTTACTCGACCAGAAGAAAATTCTAACTGGGCCCCACCTGCAAGGTCATGTTGTGTTTATCTTGATATGAGATCAACATGTCGCGCACATATGGTTGTGATGCATGTACCTAGTGTACCCTTATCAGATGGGTAGTCATGATGGATATATTGGGCTCCGTATATTTTACCCCAGTGTCACTTTGATGGCATGCACCGCTCTCTCACTCACTCATAATAATAATAATAATAATAATAATAATAATAATAATAATAATAATAATAATAATAATAATAATAATAATAATAATAATAATGATAATAATAATATTTATTATAATTATAATAATGAAAAGAAGTGGTTCGAATCTCCTTATGCTCTGATTGATGATACATCTAGTGATGGTATTACAATGAAAACACTGGTTATTTCGAAAGCCTGATAATCGCTACCTCATATGAGTGACAATGAAAAAAGAAAATATTGTGAATAACGGTGGTAATGAGACTGAAGCCCTTGATGATAATACTGTTACACCCGGTAATCTCAGAGATATAGGTCCAACTCCAGTCTGTCGTTATCCAGCAAGAGACCTACACATACGGCGTAGTCGAAGTTAAAGTAACGGAATAAGATTGAAGCTATCAACACCTAGGCAGGTTCACTCCTTAGATATGGAGCAGGGTAATCGCATGGATATTAGACGAACTAAACAGCTTAGACTGATAGACAAGGACGTTGCTGATTAGATATAGGATACTCTACCCTTAAAGAGATACAGACAAACTGTATGTACCAAGAAAAAGAAGAGGAAGAGGACTTATTGGATGCGAACACAGCATTAGAGCAGGAGAAATCAACATAGCATGGTATGTAAAAGAATTCAACAGAACCAATATTATTGGAACTAAGAGGGTCAGGCTTATATAGGATAAAAAAATGCAAAGCACTGAACAAGCACTTGAGAATGAATGAAACTGAAAATAGGTGGATAAAGAAAAGAAAGCATCGACAATTTCATAGGGATGTTGAAGATAATACAGACAGAAAAAAAGATGACTATCGATGAATAATGTGATTTAAAACCGGAAACGGGGGCTCTAATCTGTGCTGCCCGAGAGCAAGCACTAAGAAGTAATTACATCATATACAGAATCGACAACTCATCAGAAAGTGATAAACGCAGAATCTGTGGACAAAAAGATGAAATCGTATGGAATATGACCAGTCAATGTACGCTACAAGCGCAGATAGAACATAAGAAACGTCACGACAATATAGTAGGGAATTTCCATTGGACACTTTGCCACAAGTAATGAAGTTGACAGAAAGTGGTACGAACATAAACCCGAAGCCATCATCGAAAATGATAATGCAAAGTTACTATGGGATATTATGAATCAGCGCGACCATGAGATAGAGAATAGAAAACCATACATAGAGTTTAACGTTAATTGAGAAAGCAAACGGTGCTGGATCATAGATGTAGCATGCCCAGCTGACAACAAGGTATGCGATAAAGAAGAAAGTCGATAGATATGACAGGTTAGCTTGGGAGGTTAAGCAGTTGCTGTCGAGGAAAAATGTGGTTGTAGTACCAATAATTGTCGGCGCCCTGGGAACGGTGAGTAAAACTCTTGAGGAGTACATGGAACGAATAGGGGCTGCAATAAGCGTGGATCACTTGCTGAAAACAGCACTGCTTGGAACCGCTCGAATACTCCGGAAGGTGCTAGAAAAATAAGAGGTGTCACATTAGTTCACTAGTAGTAAACCGTAACTCATCTCCAGCGTTAGAAGTTGTGCAAAGGCAATAATAATAATAATAGTAATAATAATAATAATAATAATAATAATAATGATATGGCGAGAATTATAAATTGTTAAAAATGTCTTGCTTTGTTGAAGAACAACAACAATAACAATTTACAATAATAATAATAATATTACTACTACTACTACTACTACTACTACAACTACTACTACTACTACTACTACTACTACTACTAATAATAATAATAATAATAATAATAATAATAATAATAATATTAATAATAATAATAATAATAATAATAATAATAATAATAATAATAATAATAATAATAACATGGTAAGAATTATAAATTGTTAAATAGTTCTTGCATTGCTCCTTTATATGTTGAGTCAAAAAAAAAATAGGTAGCTGACTTGGGATGAAAACAACCTTATAAGAAAGCTGCTTATCTCACTAAATTACGTATTCTGACTTAAGTTGAAAGTGTAAATTTCGTGCTACCAATATATTTGATGAAAAAAATAAAAGCAATATTTCTCATCTCTTTTCTGAATATGATTCAGAACAGTTTGTTTCTTCTTGCTCGTTTGCGACCGAAACCTTGTTTTCCAATTTTTGGTTTGTTTGCGTATTGGTCTATTTTGAAGATAATTTTGCTGTTTCGGAGGATCGGCAGTTTTTTTTTCTTTCTTTCTTTTAGTTTATCTCATTTTCACTACTTCGTGAACAAAAGTAATTATTGTTGCTTCTTTCAACTGCTATTTTAGGCCATTATTATTTGGTATTCATGTAACCACGGCTATTTCTGTTCATTTTATATATTTTCTCTTTGTCACACAATTACTTCATCATTCTCCATTATTTCATTACGATTGCGTTTTCTCACAATGTTTTTTGTTTATATTTCTTTATCTAATCAAAATACTTCTTTTTGTAAATTACCCAATGTTATTTATTTATGGACAAAAAACAGAAAGAATCTGAGGAAACTAGCGATCTTCCGTGTCAGCAAAAAGTGAAACAAATAATTTAAACAGCAGAATAAGTTTTATGCTATGAGGAACAAGAGAAACTTAACGTTTCGGACAGAATATTCGAGGGAAATAAATTAAATATGAGCTGTAGTTGACGAATAAATAAATAGAGAGAACTGAATGAATAGAGGCAACAATAACGGATACAAGCAAGACAGATTGTCTTCTTCGTCTTCATGTATCTCTCCCACTTTGTCTCAATGTACACTCTCAATTTTCATAGTCTAAAATAAATATCACAACTGGTAATAGTTAATGAATTAATTAGTTAATTAAAGCAAATCAAAAGAAAACGTTAAACCTATGCATCAAATAGAAAATTATTTCGATATCTTACAGGTCATGATATTGTTTATCAATATTATAACCTGCAAAATTAAAAAATATATATAAATTAACACATAAGCACATATATATCTATATGCGTACATGGATATATATTTATGCTTCATGTATGTGTGCGTGTGTGTATAAATATAAGCGTGTATATATATATATATATATATATATATATATAAAATTACACATATATTTATATATATATATATATAATTACACATATTTATATATATATATATTATATATATATATACAAGCATATATATATATATTATATATATATATATATATATATATGTATATATGTATGTAAGTATGTATGTGTGTGTATTTGTATGTGTTTTATTATATATTTCTATGAGCTACTTAAACTATTATATAAAGAAATTCGTTCCTTTGGCTACATTGATTTTACTAGTCTCGAAATTTGAATGAAATAAACGATAAATTTCTCTACAGATGCTCTTAAGAATACTTTTTGATACTTAATCTTTCGCATATATTCTCTATCAGATCTGATATTATTGGAAAAAAAGTATATAATAAATTATAAATGATCAAAAAGGAAAAAAAAATTAAAATAAAATTTAAAAATCTGCAGATAAATAGAACCAATGGGTCGAAACCTCTCTTTAAGAGAATGCCACTTTTCTAATTAAACAAATATTTCTTATCGACTTATATCTAAAGAAGACTTTTTTTAATGTATTTATATTTATTTGTATTCAGACATCCATTATTAGCTTTTTGTTGCTGACGCAAGCAACTATTTTGCCGCTAGATCTCATAAGAAGTTAATAAATGAAAATACTTCTCAAAAGATTTCGATAATTTTAAAGCTATTTATATAATACTATTATATAATAGAAAACTTAGTTAAAATATTGACCTTAAGTAAAGAATATTTGAGGATTAAAAGCCCACAGCTTTTGTTGCAATAGAACAAAACAAACCTGAGGGCTCTCACCTGGGATTGCTTGATTACTTCTCAGAATTAAGAAGATTGGGCATCTGTAATAATCTTTTGTTAATGAACTTCATATAACGAAAACATAAAGCATAATAATAATAATAATAATAAATAATAATAATAATAATAATAATAATAATAATAATAAAAATAATAAGGATAAAGCCAAAAGCCTTTACTGTTTCATCAATTGGAAATATATTGCGCTTCTTTTCTTCGGTAGCTATATGATTCTAGCACTGGTTTAACTTAATACATCCGTTTTAGAAATGCAATATTTTTAAAGTCAATCTGAAACAGATAATTATTTTATTTTGCTTAAGGTATTCAACCTTTGTGAAGCGTAGTTATTTTGAATGATGATAATAGAGCCAATCATGCTCTGAAAAATTTGTAATAATAATAATCACTCAATAATATAATAATAATATAATAATAATAATAATAATAATAATAATAATAATAATAATAATAATAATAAAAATAATAATAATAATAGTAATAAAAGTATATGTAGATGTTAATGCACTCATATAGTAATACCTTTTCTTCTGTGGATTAAGACATACATTAAGAAATATAGACTGGGGTTACATATATTCCGAATACCATCATGTACATATACACACAAATGCGCATACATGTACACGTACATACACTAACAGACACATACATAACATATACATTTATGTATATATATATATATATATAATATATATATATATATATATATATATATGTATATACATATATATGTTTGTATGTATATATACATATACATATGTTTTTTTTTATATAAACATATTCACATATTTATGTGTGCCTTTGTATAGGAATATATATATATATATATATATATATATATATATATATATATATGTACGTATGTCTATTCTCTTCCTCTAAGAAAGGAGCTGATTTCTAACAAAGATACAAAGCTCCATCTTTGGAATGTAAATAACAAAAACAATGTCATATTTTACACTTCGGAAATGCCTTCCATGTTTAAGGTTCCGCTAATAGATTGTATTTGTAATGTACGAATTAGTTGGTTGATATCTTTTCTTGAAAATCCAAGGTTATCTCACTGACAGTTATGCATTTACACATAAAACCAAGGGCACCATTAAATATTGGTATAAATGTAAAGTTGTAGTATTAGCTATCATAGACTGGGGTGTGGTCAAACCGGCACACAGCATAAATCGGGTTACTTTGATAATAATTCTTTCAGAAATTATAAACAGTCTTGTACTTAATTTAGAAATAGCTATTTGTACAGCCTTAATGTTGTGATGAGGTATATATATATCTAAATCAGGCGTTTAAAATGTAAATATAAACGATACAAACGACCAGATATACGCTCACGCTCAAATGCATAGAAATATATATTCCTGAATCTCACCATAGTGGAAACGAGTCCTTTGTCACTGTTTCTCCTTTTCTGTCACTCTCGTTCTTTTTCTTGGTATGAAATTACGTGTGTGTGTGTTTGTGTGTGCGTGTGTGTGAGTGGGTATTTATGTCTATACATGTACCAATATGTATGTATACATAAGTGTATGCCTGTGGATAGATAGATAGACAGATAGATCGCTCGATCGATCGACAGACAGATAGACAGAAAGAAAGATAAATAGATAGGTAGATAGATAGATAGATAGATAGATAGATAGATAGATAGATAGATAGATAGATAGATAGATAGATAGATAGATAGTTTGATAGAATGAGTGTGTATATCAAAATACTTCGTTTTATTTCCTTTTTTCCTGTGTCGGATATTTCACTATACGCCCGATCTACTGGGAATTTCGCCCTCCTGTATTGAGATAAAATATTTACTAAAGAACGTACCAAGGTCATTGAAACCGATTCTTATGGCCGCAGGTCTGTGGCAAGAACAATTAAAAACACTCAAGAATAATTATTGCATTTCGACAGAACCAATATTTTTTATTGATCTCAGATTCTATATGTCAGTCACAGCTTTCCAGGTACGAGATTGGAAATGCGGGTACAAGGTACAGAATATGTAGAGATATTGCAAGGCATCACACTCCATGTTATAAGAATGCTATCATTACTTCATCTTTGACTAGTTATTTTTATTCATCCAGAAAATGTGAACAGCAAAATTGACCCCAAATGATATTTGAGCTGTGTTCAGATTTTCGAAACAGATACCACGTGATATTCTATCCAACACACCACTAGCGCTGATTGTTTGCCGTTATGTATGAGTATAATATTTTCTATGTATGCACTATAGCAGCATCTCTGGTTCAACTTTCAGCTGAAATTTTTCCTGTAGTTTTAATGCTTTTGAAGTCACTTCAGAAATCATTGGCAGACATCCATTTTCCTTCAATGTAACAGTGAATCTTTCACAATAGAAGTTAATAATTCTGTTTATTTTTAGCTGTCAGGCAATTTTGAAAAAACCATGACCATGGTCGAAGTGTTATAGCCATGAATATTCTTTCCTATTTTCAGGCATTATTATATCAATATTTTATTTCTGCCTTAAGATGGTGATATTTTGCTATATTTCGGGAGAGCCATTATTTCAAAAACAAACATATGTACTGGTTCTATTTCAGTTCTTCTGTTATTTTTCGCCAAGTAGTCATGCTCCGTTTAAAGACATGAGTTCACATCAAGAATCTTGGAAAACAAAATGGAAAACGAACTATTGTAGGCGCAGGAGTGGCTGTGTGACATAGGCTCAGGAGTGGCTGCGAGGCACAGGCGCCGGAGTGGCTGTGTGGTAATTAGCTTGCTTATCAGCCACACGGTTCCGTGTTCAGTCCCACTGCATGGCACCATGGGAATTAGTCTTCTAAAATAGCCTCGGGTCGACCAAATCCTTGTGAGCAGATTTGGTAGACGGAAACTGAAAGAAGCCCGTCGTATACATAGATATATTCGGGTTGGTGTTTGCATGTATATGCTTGTGTTTGCGTTTGTCTCCCTAGCATCGCTTGACAAGATGTTGGTGTGTTTACATCCCCGTAACTTACAAAGAATAAATCCTGGGCTCGATTTGTTCGACTAAAAAGGCGGTGCTCCAGCCTGGCCGTAGTCAAAGGACTGAAACAAATAAAAGAATAAAATTATATTATGAAAGTAATTTGACGAGAAGTTGGAAGTTCTTCCAGTGGATCGAATCGCCAAGGAGATGCTCCCTTTTGGTTAAAAAATATATATATATTTTTACAACAAAACACGATTTATCAACAGAACTACTATATTCATTCCTAGAAAATCACACATTAAAAGAAAATAATATTTTATTTAAACGTTTGGTTTTGCTTTTATTAAATGAATTAGCTTGATACTGTGTATAACTTTCACTTGTAGTACCAAACTACGTCAAGTTAAGCTTTAACCAGAATATTAATTTATTAAGTAAATTTGAAATAAGTTTGTTTTATTACTCAAATACCTTTAACTGCCAAACAAGAATAATTTACAATTTACATTTGGTAGATAGCTTCAGCGTAACACTTCTTTTCTCTTATAGTAGACATATTCTTGATAGATACAGTCACTGTTGAATATCTCAACGAATTGCAATTATTTCTTCTTTTGAAGTTCTCCTTTTTAAGTTGTTTTCATTATCGTATCTCTGTCTCTTCACAATCAGCAGCCTCTTTGAGATTTAGCAGCGATTGTTCTCAAACTTTAATTAAATAACAACTCCTTCAAACGGAGCATTGTGTCCACAGTTGATCACCGCTCTAACAACTTCTACTTTCCATTATGATTTCACTTAAATTAGACAATCACCTGTTTCTAAGTCATTCAACCTCAAAGACATTCATTCCATTTCCCTTTGTTAACCAGCTACAATTAGGCGGTTACTTCCTAGCCTTACTTCTTTGTCAGCTGTGTGAATAGCTGCCGTTTGCTAAGACACTACTTTACCACCCTGCTGTCCAAAAGTTAACGCTTCTTTGCTAACATCCTATTGTTTTTCTTACAATTTCGCCTTTTAAATAAAATCAAATGCGAGGTCTTTCTTACCGCATTTTCATTGTCCTTGCATAGAATTGAATCATTGGCAATTTTCCTCAGCACGCAATGGGAGACGGAGAAGAATTTCACATTTCAATCATTGAATATAATTTCACTACAATCAGTCACTGCTTTTTCATTTTCTGTTCCGCATTAATTCAAATTTTACTTTGTTCTTCCAATTGTTCAAATGCACAGTTCTTTTTACTGTAATTATCACTTTTCAAACACAACTCAAAATAATTTCTTTTAAGACTATTTCTTCATCGCTTGATGAATGTATGTATTTTCCCCTTCATTCGAAAGCCTACAGATGGCCCCTGGGTTATGCTGAAGCTTAAAAAGGTCGAAAAAATGTTATTTGAATGTCGCTGTGGTTATTTAAACATACGGCGTAACTAGATTTCCGTTCTATTGCTAATAAAATTATTGAAGCTAACCTTCGAAAGTTCGTTGTGTTAGAAAATAATGCATCTCAACAACAATAAGTGAGAAAGAGCATGCTGAGGAATGTAGGCGTATTGTCGAAAATAAATCGAATGGGAAGTTACTTCGCATGATTTCTTGAAAAGCGATATAATGAAATCTACATTGCATAAAATATTGCAAGGAATGACAGTGAAAACTTCCGTAACAAGAAATTATTCTTTATATTCAAGAAACATAGATGAATACATTGGAAACTAGAACCATTATATTGTATTTTAAGAAAACAACCTATTTACAGTAGCAATTCTTTGTTATTTTGGATGAAGATCAATTTCCTTACACAAATATTTTTGTAGAGAAAGTTACTGACTTTTACATAAAATTTATTGCTCATAAGTAACGGTTTTGCTTCAAAATAAAGTGTTTTCTTTCTGCCGATTGGTTTGCTATAATGTATAAAACTAAATTTCATACAATAATTTGAAATTTTATTAATAACATCATTATCATTAAAAAAAAAAACCTTCACGTTGAATTTACTTATTTGCATTCATATTCAAACTTTGTAGACCAATCAGCCCAAAAATATATGCTTATATCCAATTACATTGTTACTTGTAAATTTTTTCTCATTATAAATCCGGCGAAGTTTTGTCCAATACGAAACAAAGTTAGAATCAATATTTTAAAGTTCATTCTTTTCCTAAGAGAGTTTAAGTTACAATTTAAACGATGTGATTCCTCATGAACTCTAACCTTTCGCTGACAGCTTATCATGACACAGAAATATGGTATATTTATGTAATGTAAACAAACCGGTTGTATATGTGCATGAGTGTACGTGTGTGCGCATGTGTGCATGTGTGCATGCGTGTGTCTTTGTATTTGTATTTGTTCCCCCACCATTCACGCCTGGCAACAGCTGCTGGTTTGTTTGCATCCCTGTAACCCAGCAATTCAGCGTTAGAAAACAATAGAACAAGTATCAAATTTGAAAACACTAAGTACTAGGGTCGACTTGGAATAAACACTTCAAGGCGATGCACCAACACAATCACACTCCAATCCCTGGCACAATAAAAATTAAAAGATGAAAGACAATTTGATACAAAAGGCATTAATATGGCTAACATCTTAATTGTTTTGCTTCATCTGTTTTAATTCTAATCGAATGAACGTATAAGATTGGTGGTTACTATTTTGAAATTAAGTATTACTATATGATATGAAGCATATATGTATATATCCAACGACTAGACGAAGCAATATGATGCAAACATAAAATGAAAAAATGTTCTGTTTAAAAACTGGTGGGGGAAGCTCTCAAAAATTTAAAATCTCCCTCCATCAGTAAGTTATCCAAAAACTATTTACTTGCTTCTGTCATCTTGCTTCTTTCAACTTGTTTCTGTCAACGTACTTCTGCCTACATTTTACACAGGATACAATAGGAAATAGGCGAAGTTCATGCTTTTATCAAGAATGAAAATAACACTGTAAATATAATATATTGACCTATATGCCGGATTTCTAAGGCAATATATATATTAATGTAAGGCGGCGAGCTGGCAGAAACGTTAGCACGCCGGTCGAAATGCGTAGCCGTATTTCGTCTGCCGCTACGTTCTGAGTTCAAATTGCGCCGAGGTCAACTTTGCCTTTCATCCTTTCGGGGTCGATTAAATAAGTACCAATTACTCACTGGGGTACTTATAATCGACTTAATCCGTTTGTCTGTCCTTGATTGTCCTCTCTGCGTTTAGCCCCTTATGGATAGTAAAGAAATAGGTATTTCGTCTGTCTTTGCGTTCTGAGTTCGAATTCCGCCCAGGTTGAATTTGCCTTACATTATTAAGGGGTTGATAAATTAAGTACCAGTTGGGTCTTGGGGTCTAAACGGCTGGCCCCCTCCCCCCCCCCAAATTTCGGGCCTTTTGCCTAGAGTAGAAAAGAAAGTGAATGTAAATGTATATACTTTAAAGGAAATTCGCTAATTGTACACACTTTGAATATCTCTCATTACACTAACGAATAGTTTTGCATTTGGTTATTTATGTGATAAGAAACCGATAGCTTGAGAAAAATTATTATTGATCAGAATTATCCTATTGATCTTATAAATAATGTGAACATATTATCGCCGAAATTTATGAAAATACTTCTGCATGAACATCATGTCTTAAGATCAGTATATACAACAGAGTAAGCTGAAAGAGTAAACATGATTAAAAGTAAATTTGTTGCAAGAAGAAACACTAATTAGGTTAATGGTCTCATTAATGTAGACAAAGACAATGACACTGAAAGTTTAATTAAACAAGTTGATTAAGAATAGAATTTTTAGGAAAGTTGTGGATAATGAGTTCTGGTATCGTTTCAAACATCGCAGGAGGCTTTGTATGAAAAGTTTTACCCAATATATCTCGATGAAATATAGAAGTACGGGTGTTGAGGTAAGTATGTATGTGACAGTGTAAGCATGTATATACATATATACATATATAAGACGCATGCATATATGATGACGTTTATGTGTATGTATGTATGTGTGTGGGGAGTGTATAGGCATGTATAACAAAAAATAGCCAAGATAGTACATGCATGTATATATTTTTCTACTCTAGGTGTAAGGCCCGAAAGATTTGGTTAGGGAACCAGTCGATTAGATCGACTCAGTGCGCAACTGGTACTTGTTTTATCGAGACCGAAAGGATCAAAGGCAAAGTGGACCTCAGTGGATTTGAACTCAGAACGTAAAGACAGACGAAATATCTATTTCTTTACTACCCACAAGGGGCTAAACACAGAGAGGACAAACAAAGACAGACAAACGGATTAAGTCGATTATATCGACCCCAGTGCGTAATTGGTACTTATTTAATCGACCCCGAAAGAATGAAAGGCAAAGTCGACCTCGGCGGAATTTGAACTCAGAGCGTAGCAGCAGACGAAATACCGCTAAGCATTTCGCACGGCGTGTTAACGTTTCTGCCAGCTCGCCGCATTCATATGAATGTATATAACTCACTGTGTAATAAAATGATATACTAACACCATACAATATAAATTCAGAAGTCTGCGAATTTCTGTTTTAATAGAAATGTAAGCACCCAACATAACAGTAATTCAACTATTATTATAGTTATTGACCTATTTTTCTTTTATGATACATTTTGTTTTGTTTCATCATATTTTGCTTAAACTCCTTACTGATAACGGCCGTAATATCTTAAAACAACGACCATAGAAACATAAACACGGGTATGCTCCACATAAAGATTAAATGATAAATTTGGTGCTATCGCATTCTCTGTATAAGGCTAAATTTAACACTATCTTGATTGCGTGAGACCATTTCCAATCGTTATTCAGAGCTGATTGCAACTGTCGCTAGGAGATTAATTTCCATCCGAAGCAAGGATAAGTTCAACACAGGGTATACCTTGAACAGTATTTAGTAGATTCAGTATATATTTGTATTTGTTATCCAAATTGAGGACACTGGCCACTATGCCCTATTCGTTTTAACATATTGTCATAAGTATGTGTTTGTGTATATGTTTCTGTGTGCGTGTGTTTTTCTGTATATGTGTGACTGTGTGTGTTTATGTATGTAATGAGTAATGAGCGTGTATGCAGATGTGATTGATGGGTATGTATCTATATATTGTATATGCTTGCAACCTCAAGAGAACCTACTTCAGTCATGTAATCTTATCAATGTATATATGCCGGGACGGATAGCAAGGATGTTTGACGTAACGCCGGTTACTAAACTTGAAACGAGACCGGATTTTTACATAACGCACACAGAAATAGGTACATACACATGTATAAGTACATATGCGAACACATATATAATTCATATATATTCGGATGTAATCCAGTATACATGTGTGTGAATGTGTGTGTATATATATATATATCTATATCTATCTATCTATATATATATATATATATATATATATATATAATTAATCAATATAGGGTGGCAAAAAATATACAAACATATATACATGTGTGTATGCAAATATATATATGTATTTGCATTATATATGTGTATACATACATATATATATATATATATATATATATATATATATATATACATGTGTGAATGAGTGAGTGTGTGTGTGTTTGTGTTCACGCATGTGTGTGTGTGTGTGCTTATATACATTGAATTATAAACATTCATGTGAATAATTTTTATAAAGACCCAAAGACAGAAAGTTCACAGAAACATGTTTTTGATAATAATTTCATTTTCAAACATGCAGTGTTTATGGTATGGAGCTCACGGCTATGGGCTTGTATTATCCCTATGTGGTTCCGTATGGAGAAAGCTAATCGCTAACTCTTTTCTGATTATAAAAATGAAAATGTTTGGATAAAAGAGCTTAGCTTGAAAAGCGTTTCTTTTGGGTGAATTCTATTAGAAGCTAGTGGGATACCGAATCTCTTATGAAACAGAAGATATAAAGACAAAGGAAGAGCATTTACAGCCCCTTTCGAATTACTTTCACAGAGTGAGGTCCCTTATGAGGCAGACAGGAATCTTTTGGACTCTGGCTAAGAATATTAGCACGGAAATGATGGCACCTCCCTAGATGGGAGAGCAGTCCCATAGTAAATCGAAATGTGGAACTTTTGAAGTATGAGTAGTAGCTGGGGGTGCAAAAGAATATCCGGCCAAAAGAGGGGATGCTTAGTTTCCCAGCGTTGACAGTGTGGTGTCTCTAGAATGAGACAGTAACTATGATATAAGTTTGCAATGAAAGATGTTTGCATGATAGTAGTAATAACTTGCTTAGAAAGTATATTAAAATTCAAGTACGCCATTACATTATGTATATAAATAGCTATGAAGATAGAGAGGCAGGCTAGAGAAATGCATACACACATAAAGTGTATGTGTACTATGTATTGTTATGTATTGTGAGTGTGCTTATATGTATATATATGTGTGTGTGTGTAATATAATATATGTATATATATATATATATATACATATTATATTATACACACACAGACAGATATATATATATATATATACATATAATATTTCTATACTGTTGTTTGTCAGTGTGACTATATACGTGCGTGTATGTAGGAAGGTAATTTTCGTGTATACATGCGCGTGTATCTGTATATGTGGAATGGAGTGGAAATATTAATTCCACCAAAACTCACCATCACACATACACTTAATTTGTTTAAATACAGTGTTGTTTGACATTTTGAAATCAGATGTATCCCTCGCTGAATTTTCAACCATATTGATATCGGGGAGTTCGAGATTAAAGAGGTTTCTTTTTTTTTTTTTCATATATTTTATGTTTTTTATATTTTTCATTCGTGAATATTTTCTAAAGTATTACAAAGATATTTGTATAAAAAGATGTCGCAAAAGAAGGTAGAGTGTCAAATAGAAAAGAAACAGGTAAGTAGCCAGCTAGATAGTTTTATTATTAGAAAAATAAATTAGGGGATCGAAAAACAATAACAAGAAAAATGTAAAACTGGACGAAAAATATTTTTTTACCATGTACGTTTCACTACTTTGTTTATTCTACTAATTGTTTTCTTTCTCATTTATTAACACACTATCAACATAACTAGCTTGTTAATGAGTTGAAAGCATATTACTCATTAAACATCTATAAATATAATCCTTTTCTACTATAGGCATAAGGCCCGAAACTTTGGGTTAGGGGATAGCCGATTACATCGACCCTTGTGTACAACTAGTACTTATTTTATCTACTCCGAAAGGATGAAAAGCAAAGTCGACCTTTGCACAATTTGAACTCTGGACGTAACGAGGGGCGAAATGCCACAAAGCATTTTGCCCAGCTTGCTAACGATTCTACTAGCTTGACATCTTAATTCTCTGCAAATAAAAAGATTACATTAGATACTATAAATTGTATCAACTGATGCAGTAAGCTGGTACAAACGTTTTGCTTAGGGCAAGATGATTAGCGGTATTTCGTCCGTCTTAAGGTTCGGAGTTCAAATTTCGTCGTGGTTAACCTTCCGTTTCCAGCCTTTCGAGCTCGATGAAATAAGTTCAATTTATGTACTGAAGTCGATGTAATCGACTTACATCCTCTCAGAAATTTCTGGCCTTGCACCAAAAATTGAAACCACATACTTTATAACAACTTACTTTGAGACGTTTCTAAGTACAAGCGTCATGAATCTGTAAGCTGTATATAGTTGACTTATACATATAAGTTAGGAGAATAACTTTAGAAAAGTTTCCTAAAGAAAACTATATGCATAATATAATAAATGGTAACGAGTTTAGTGTGGCTTAAACTAAATTAATTTTAAATGCTTGGGAAATATAGAAAACCAGATTATGTAGCTTTTATTTGCTGTTGGACGTGCTTTCTGTTTAAACCCTCTCGGGCACATCTCTTGTCTTCTCTTCGACTTCGCTTGTTTAAAATAGTATCAAATGTGCCCCTCTATTTTCATTAGAGTAACATTTCAACAAGATTACCATACCTGAGAGTCGTTGGTAAGGAATTCCTTTTCAAATCTTACTTCCACATGAATTTGAAAATGAGCCATACAACGATTTATATTTATGTTCAGTATGGTAATATTAATCAGAAATCTTACCCAACATTCTTTGAATGGAATTCGGTGAAGGACAAGATCTTTTAAGATTATAAAATCAACATATAAATGTTATATCAACGATTTTCTGGAGAGCTCGCGCGGGAACTTGTTAGAAATTTTAGCCTAAATCCCTCAAAGGACACCCAACTGATTTTAGAAAGCAGTGCATTTGATAATGAAGTTTATTTAGATACAGTTTGATTTAAATACAGTAATGAAGTTTATTCGATACAGTTTATTCAAAAACAAGATGTATTGGTCCGTCATAAGATTTTTCAATTTAGGCTCATCCCAGTCTAATATCTACACCGTGGCAACTATCATCGATGTAACCTGAATGTACCGAATATATGAAGTATTTTGATTGTAGATTGAAATATCCTAAATTCATTAATATCAATAACAGTCTACAAAGAGTTATATATAATATATGTTAATATTTATTTTCCTCTTCTAAAAATCAATTTTTCTTTACAAAACTTTGAACCATCGAAATTCTGCAAAGTTTTAAGCGTTCAACTGATAAACAGCAGCCAATCTAGTAGAGCAGAAAAGAATGGGATTTTTCTGACAAAATTTTCGGCGGAGCTTACTAAATTCTGAGGCTGTTACGCGGAGCTACAAAATATTCATATTTCAAATAAGTTATGTTACTGGAATTAATTCGTTCAAAGCAACTGAGAATTTGTCGAATTTATGTAAACACCGGTGACAAGGAGGCGAAATATACATTTTTGTTTCCTACTGTATTGGGCAAATTAAGTCCACTGGAAAATGTTATAATGTTATAGAGAAAACATTGGAAGCTTACCTAAACGCTTGGTAACGGAACAACTACACAAAAATGTATATATGAAACGGCTTAATAAGGGGAAGTTTCTCTACTGAATAGAGAACTCATAAATACAATGGAAATTATAACACCAAAACAATCAATACATTCTATTTACACGCACTCAGACACCGTAGGCAAACAAAACAAAACTTGGAAAATATAGTGCAACAGTCGTAAATTCTAAAATATTTACATAAATGTTTACATGAAATATTTGTGTAAATAATCAGAAATTGCTAATAAATATTCATATTTCGATACAGCTAACTCGCGGAACAAATTACGTTAAATTCATTCTCAACATGGAAATATATTTCCCCAGTGAATAGGTTATGTACCGAGAACAGTGAGAAAATTTCTTTCTCTAGTAATTAAATAGCTAAATATATGGAAAATACACTGCATTGAAACAATCTACTGGAAATAGCAACCAAATTTCTCTCAGATTAAATTCTTCGGTCATAACTCGGGAAGGACACGTTTGATAATGTATTCCTAAGCTATCCTTGAAACGACGGTATAGTCACGGTGAGAATGACTTGAGTAAGCAATTACAACAATAACAGTAACAATTATACGTAAGATGGACTGCGCCCATGTGATGTCTCCACTACGAAGCGTTTAGTCGAAAAAAATCGCACCTAGAACCTAAATTCTAATTTGGTACTTATTCTCTCGGTGTCTCTTGCCGAATACCCGAGTTACGGAGTCGTAAACAAACCAACACCGATGTTAAGCGGTTGGAAGCCAGCAGAAATAGAAAGATACAGATGCACACGATGGGCTTCCACAGTTTCAGTCAACCTCATTTACTCACAAAGCATTGGTCGGACTGATGATATAATAGAAGAAATGTCCCCAAGTGGGTCTCAATCAAAAAACGCATGATTGCTAAGGGAGGTTATTAACTACACAGTTATGCCTGATCCTTTAGAGTAAAAACAGAAAAACAAAGGAAAAAATGTAAGTATAATATTTCGTCACAATTCAATAAAATAATTCAAGTACAGAGACTGATGTAAAAGAATTATACAGAAACAAGAGAAAAGAATTTTAGAATGAAAAGAAATAGTAATTATCGGTCTGAGTATAGCATTGGAATATATCTCTGTAAAGAGAATAGATCTTCTGTAAATGAGCTAGAAAAACGACTGCAACCAATTTCTAAAGTATGTAAATCTATAGTAAAATCGCATATGTAAAAAAAAGTATTATTAATCTATAATTAATATTTTTTATAAATGTTTTAAATTCCAATGCGTGTTTATTAGCGGCACAATGACGTTCCCGACATGCAAAAAAAAAATGTTTCAACACAGGTGTTCACATGAAGAATCTTGAAAACCAAATGAGGAAACGAAATATTTTGAATTTATTGTAAAGTCAATGTTCTCTTTATTTTTATTTTTATTCTTTTTGTTGATAAACTCCAAATCTGACCATCTAGCGTTTTGCATACCAACAACTATTTGTGTATCCAAAACTAAATCAATGAATCTCTGAATTTTAAGGTAACAGTATACCA
Organism: Octopus sinensis; assembly: GCF_006345805.1. NCBI lineage: Eukaryota > Metazoa > Mollusca > Cephalopoda > Octopoda > Octopodidae > Octopus > Octopus sinensis. Next base: position 59,463,937 of record NC_043003.1, on the reverse strand, counting down.
TTATAATCGAGTTAAGCTGTGTTTTCATCTTGTCATTGATTATTGAATATTACTTTTGTTAAATCATCGAGCAGGTAGAAATGTAAGCATGCTGGGCAAAATGCTCAGTGGAATGTCGTCCGTCTTTACGTTGTGAGTTCAAATTCTGTCGAGGTAGACTTTGCCTTCCATCCCATCGGGGTCGATGTGAAAAGTACCAGATGAGAACTGGAATCGATATAATCGACTTACCCACTCTCTTAAAATTGCTGGCCTTGTGCCAAAATTTGAAATCCATATTACCTTCGCTTACATCGACAGGAGAATGTTTTAAATTAAAATCTGATTTTAAATAATGAAGATATTTATTTTGCTTCCTTCTATATTAATTACTAAAACTGCTGCTGCTGCTGCTGGTGTTGCTGCTGCTTCTAATGAGAAATGTTCTATTTGAACTATTTCTTTACGAACCAAATCACATGCGTTACAGCCGGAATATTTAAGCAGCGTTAAACTTTACCAACCCACATATTGAGATGACTGGTGTTTTTTGAACTCATAGGGGCATCAGGTTGCTCTAATTATAGGGGTAAGTATATGTTATAGCCATAGGGGTGTCAATTATAGGGGAATCATGTTGCCATAGCTGCAGGCACTTATTTCTGGAGTGAAGGGAGTCGAGTCTCTAAAGTTATCGAGGCGTCGATATAATGACATGTTTCTCTACCTTGTATGACTTTGAAGGTGTCAAATTTCAAATGATTCAAAAAAATGCAGGATCGGTTGTGTCGTAGCGGTATCAACTCAGCAACACTGGAGGTGTTGGCGAGTTGCTAATACACTATCACATTTGCCAATAGAACGGTGCGGGTATTCAGCTCCTGCAGATATTTATTCGTTCTACTTGTGTTGTGTAAGAGGAGAACTCGCAAATTAAATGCTGTATTAACTGATAGTTCTTGTGAAATAGCAATGCAGATTAAGATAACCTGTAACTATGTGAGGTAATTGCTCATTATATCATTAACTGCCAACAAGTTATTGTGGCGATAATAATTATAATAAAGATTTTTTTTTTTTCTAATTAAGCATGATGTGACAGCGTGATTGATAAGTAACTGGAAATGAAAATGGAAACTCCTGAGACCAACAAGGACGGCACTATAAACAACAACAACAAATAATAATAATAATGATAACAACAACAACAACAACAACAACAACAACAATAATATAATAATAATAATAATAATAATAATGACAACGGTTTCAAATTGTGCCACAAGGGCAGCAATTTTGGCGGAGAGGATGAGTCGATTACCTCAACCTCTGTGTTCAACTTGTACTTATTTGATCGACTCCTAGATGATAAAAGTTGAAGTCGACCTCGCCGGAATTTGAACTCCGAATGTAACGACGGGCGAAATACCGCCAATAATTGTGCCAGTTCGCCTCCTTAAAAAGTAATAATGATAATAATAATAATAAGAAGAAGAAGAAGAGAAGAAGAAGAAGAAGAAGAAGAAGAAGAAGAAAAGAAGCAGGAGGAGGAGGAGGGGGAGGAGGAGGATGGGGGAGGAGGAGGAGAAGAAGAAGGAGAAGAAGAAGAAGAAGAAGAAGAAGAAGAAGAAGAAGAAGAAGAAGAAGTATTGTTTCTAATTTTAATTATTCCTAATTGTTTCAAATACATTAAAATTACAATGGAGTTCTTCATGATATAATGCCCCATTGGATTAAATAATTAAAAACGTTTCTACTGGCGGTGCTCCAGCGTGGCCATAGCTTTAGGGCTGAAATGTGTAAAAGAATAGCAGAAATACCTTGTCCACTAAACATTTTTGTTTACTTTCTACTACCTCTTACTTCTGTACATGTGTCCTTATAGTCATTTCAGCACTTGACATTTGGTCACTTTTTTAAACGCTGTAAACATCGCAAGTCATCTGTCAGAGCTTTTCACATATAAACATAAAGCGGTATATACAGCGAGCCTGTATATTTAATCCGATGCGAAAAGATATTTGATGTATTATGTAATTATTATTAAGTTTCAGAATGCATCAAATGACATCTCGAAAATAGTAGGGTTTCTATTTACTATTGAGATATATGTACCTAGGTATTCTGTTGATTGTATGAAATGTAATAAACGAAAAATGAATTTTGGGAATATCGCATCAAAACATATATTGTTAGGTACCAACGGTGGTTAAGTACTAAGAACTAGAAAGTTGAGTCCCTGGCTTTGACAGATGATCATGCCAAGAGATTTTCTTAGTATATCATAATGCTCTATCACCAATCTACATGTGACATCATAATACTATATAAGTTTAAATATGGTTGTCATTGGTATTAAGCTGTCATTTTCGTTTACGTTTTATTGCCTCTTACTTCTGTACGTATGTCCTCATAGTTATCTCAGCACCTGACTTTTGATCTCCTTTTTCTGTGCTGTAAATATCGCAATACATCTGTCATAGCTCTTCACATATAAACATATGAATAGTGATAAAGCGCTGTTGATGCATAGAACGTTCGTTTACAGCTAGTCTTTATATTTAATTCAACCAGAATAGATATTTGATGCATAATTTAGTGAGATATACACTCACTCACACATACATACACACACAATTACGCACAGTTACACAAAAACAGATAGCGATTCATATATTTTTATATTTACATCAGTCACAGGACTACAGCCTGTTGAAGCACTGTTTTTTGGTTGATCATAATGATTCCAAAATTTACTTCAAAATTTATTTCATTTTCAGCATCTGTATTGTGTGTTCCTTCCCGAGCCACACCTGACTCATAAGGGCCAGTTTCCCAGTTTCCTTGGCGTATAGGTTCCCCACCTGGACAGGAAGCCGGTCCATCGCAAGTGAGCTGCAAGATGCAGGAGGAAAGATTGAGAGAAAGTTGTGGCGAAAGAGTCAGTAGAAGTTCGCCATTACCTTCTGCCGGAGAGGCGTGGAACGTAAGTGTTTCGCTCATAAACATACATATCGCCCGGTTTGAGATTCGAACTCGAGATCCCTCAACCATGAGTCAGCTGCTCTAACCACTCAGCATCTGTAACAGACACCTTAATTCATTAAACGTATGATAGGATTTCCGAATGGTGTAAATAGGCACAAACACAAACACACTTCCACACACTTGCACACACATAAATGCTCTCATTAATCTACTGATATTTGATGAATTGTTGTGTATAACCAAGCGCGTCTACAACACTATTTCTCCGCACACCTATTTCACTCACAGTTATCAAAGGTGAAGGTATAGAAGTCGAAATTCTCCTAGGTACCTCGTATGTGTATTTGTCTACATGGATATATATTCCTGAGCGTCCAATAATACTATATTTGTTCCACGTCCTCGCGTTTTTGTGTTTTCTCTTTGTGTTTTCATGTTTGGACTAACTATATATATATATATATATATATATATATATATAATAAATCTCTCTCTCTCTCTCTCCTCTCTCTCTCTCTCTCTCTCTCTCTCTCTCTCTCTACACACACACATATATATATTATATATATATATATGTCCCTCTTTGTAGAAGAGCGTCGGCTCTAAACGTAAAATACTTTTTCTATTTCTGAGCGTTATACTAAAACATTTGTTTGTTTAGTATACCACCTGTCTTCGTCTTTTGTTTTTTTCGTAAACTCTCCCTATATATATACATACATACACACATACACACACACACACACACAACACACACACACACAATATATATATATATATATATATATATATATATATATTATATATATATATATATATATATAGGAGGAGACCCCCTTCGGTCATGAATAACCATGAGATTGCACCCAGAAAGTCACCATCCGAGGCACAGGTCCAGGTAAGGTTGTTTGTGGAAGGCCAGCAGTCGCCCATGTATACCAGCCCCCCCCCTCTCCACAACACTGATGTTAGCCAAAGGAAAGGCAAAGGCCGATACAGCTTGACACCTGTGACGTCGCAACTCATTTCTACAGATGAGTTAACTGGAGCAACATGAAATAAAGTGTCTTGTTCAAGAACACAACACACAGCCCGGTCCGGGAATCGAATTCACAACCTCATGATGGTAAGCTCTACGCCCTAACCACTGAGCTATGCGCCTTCATTATATATATATATATATATATATATATATATATATATATATATATATATATATATATATATATATATATATATATATAAATATATTTATACACACACACATATATACATATATATATATAGATCAATATTTATATAAAATTAATTAAGGGTAGAAATTGATATTAATCAATTAAAACCAGTGGTCTAGCATATTAAAAAAGAATCCGAAGATTAAAATATTTATATATACCAATTAAGGACTGAACACGAAAAGTGGACAGTCAACATGCTAGATATAGACGTCAAATCGCCATTCTCCACAAAGATTATGTTCTCAAATCAAACTCAGCACAAAACCAAAGCAATAAACAAGTGAAAATATACGAAATAAAATAATTACCCATGTACTGATCAGTTTCGGTTATTATTATCCGCAAGGATAACTGTAACATTCATCAGCATGGTCCGTTATGAATGCAATTTGCTGGACTAAATGCAAAAACGATACCGGAGTATCGCGTGCATGGATTTCAACCTATTACATTCGAATGTATCTTTCAAATGCCTTTACTTTGGCACGTTGAGACCCGTAAAAACCAGCCTGCAGCTAATAATTAGCAGCAGTCAATTTATCGGTTAGAGAACATATTTTGTGCTGAGTTTGATTTGAGAACATAATCTTTGTGGAGATGGCGATTTGACGTCTATATCTAGCATGTTGACTGTCCACTTTTCGCGTTCAGTCCTTAATTGGTATATATATATATATATATATATATATATAGCTATATGTAACTGTCCATACATATATTTATATAGTTTCATATATCCATATATACATACATACAGACATACATGCAGGGATACATACATACGTACATACATTCACATACAAGCATACACATGCACACGAAGAAATTTAAGAGTTTAGTATAATGGATGGACAATCTATTGAATGAGTTGTTATCAGAATGGTCCCCTAACTGCTTCTCTTGCACTTATTAGTCAGAATGTATTCCAAAATAACTGGATCTTGTCGCACGTCCTATTTCTTAAATACGTGAAACTTTATTGTTTAAATCCAGACAAGGTAAAACTAAGGGCAAGAGCGTTCCCGTCGTGATCATTTTCGATTTATTAGTCGAAAGAATATATATATGTTAGCATGTTCTTCAGCTGTGTATAATTTGAGAGTGCTTTAATTGCTATTTGAAGATGTTGGAAGCGTAACAGAAAACTATTCATGAGAAATCTCACGCTGTATGGTGATAACTCGTTTGTTCCAAAGCCACACTGTGTTATGGAGAATACGAAAGAAGTTCCTGTTAAGATGTACCTAAACAGGATACTAAGAGACTTCTATGAGTAGTAGAACTTATTTTGGAAGATTCTTCATTTTCTGTCTATGAAGTTATTCTATATGCAAAGAATGTTTTTATGTATATATCCGTGACACTAAATGCACTAAAGATATCAGGTATCGCAAGAGGCATAAACGTTTAAGATTTACACTATAATACAGCATGGTATAAACTTTATAGATATAATCTGTACAACAGTGTAGGATAAACTCTTTTCAATATTTTCATTCGAAATAAAACAAAAAAAAAAACGATTCACAATATATTTTTGGATTATTTATTGAGTAGCGAAAGAGATTCTTTGATGCTCATACATTTCTGCATAACACGAACAGCGTAATTGCAGAAAATTGGCCTCAAATTGTAATTGATACGGAGACACAATTGTTTCGAAGACAGATTATTACATCTTCATGTTCACAACAAACATACCTGAGGAAGAAATTGAAATGAAACAAAAAAAAAGAAAAAGAAAAAGAAAATGAAGAGAAAATGAAAAAAGAAAATCAATTTAACGAGAATTGTTTAAATTCTTTCGCGAAAATAATGCCATGAAAATATAGTTTCTCTCTATATGCATTCATACTTGCATCTTCTTTGAGTAAAGAGACATTGGCTTATATATATACACGTGTGTGTTTATGGATGTATGTATTTATTTATGTACGTATGTATGAATGTATGCATGCATGTATGTATGTAAGTATGTATGTATATACCATGCAATACGAGAACAATTCCATGCTGTCAAATGCTCCGTGCTTAGCACTTAATCAGAGCCCTCGTCGTGTATTTAAAGACAATATTAACATAATATATTCCAAACAATGAGGTATGTTATAAGAGTTACAATAAGTGCTTAGCATGAAACATTGAAAGCTCGGTATTTTTACTCGTAACAATATAAATAAAAAACAATTTATGCTGCATTGTTGTTCTTTTGATATATTTTATGTTATTTACAGAACATGATTCAGTACACACACATACACACGCGCACACACACATGTGTATGTATTATGTGTGTATGTATCTATATATGTATGTGATATATGATATATGCACACACAATAGATAGATAGATAGATAGATAGATAGATAGATAGATAGATAGATAGATAGATAGATAGATAGATAGATAGATAGATAGATATGTAGGTAGGCCAAAGAGCAATTGCACAAGTTCGTCAAACAATTTATAATCAACACCTAAATATTTTCGACTTAGTTGACGGGGTGTTGTTCTTATGTGGTCACAAAATGATGTTATTAACTCCTTCTATGCACCGACAGTTCTGTGTCAAGTTATGTGAATTAATGACTTCAGAATAATCCAACCCGAAAAAAATTTAATAAGTGTCAAGACAGTAGAAACAAACGAGATAAACTAGGTATTGAACAAGAAGCTTTCATCACAGTAATTCATCATTTAATAGCCATGTATGGCTAGCTGAGGTTGTAACATACCGACTTTCCTAAATACAAAAAAGAGTATCTTGTAATTATTTAGCCAGGCTATAAAGAGGCCTTCTAATGACCCGACGTATTTTCGTATCGTGGTTGCATGGAGGTTGATCGACACTACTTCTACCTCATTTTTGCTTTGGCCGTTACATGAGCACTCACTGTAAACCCTAAACATATATCCTTCCTCTGCCAACTGTTTAAGGGTACAAACCAATATCTTTTTTCAGACCAGCTGTGCTGTTGAACGAGGCCCTTCAGTTTTGCCGATGTAATATTTTACTCTATGTAACCGCGTAAAAAGATTATCCTTTAATCTAACCGTGTTTCCCAGAATTCAGAAAGAGTATTTTTCGAAACACTACTCTCATAACTAAGATATGGCATGCAAGATAAAATTTGGTTTGTAAAATTTCTCTCCGAGTTGCGTGTGTGGTTGTTATAGTATGCAGGTGTGGGTAGTCATAAATGTTTATATAGGAATGGAGTGCTATTGTAAAACGTTTAATACATACATAAATATATATATATATATATATCCACCCCAATACTCAACGAGTACTTATTTTATCGACTCGGAAAGCATGAAAGGTAAAGTCATCCTCGGCGGAATTTGAACTCAGAACGTAGCGGCAGACGAAGTACCACTAAAAATTTCGTCCGGCGTGCTAACGGTTCTGCTTGCACGCCACCTTTAATAATAACGATAATCCTTTCTACTATAGACATATAGACACAAGGCCTGATATTTTGTGGGATGGGGCCAGTCGATTACTTCGATATCTGTGCTTCACTGATACCCAATTTATCGACCCAGAAACGATGAAAGGCAAAGTCGACCTTGGCAGAATTTGAACTCAGAACGGAGCAACGGGAGAAATGCCGTTAAGCGTGTTAATGATTCTGCCACTGCTTTTTTACTACTAACAATCATAATGGTTTCTAATATAAGCACAAGGACAGCAAACTGAGTGAAGATATTATTCAATACCCTAAAACCAAGTACTTATTGAATACATTATTTTACCGAACCCGTAGTTATGAGTGACAAAAGCTGAAGGATATGAACTGGAAAAACAAAAGTAGGGTAAGAGACTTTTTCCAAGGCAATAACTATCCAGAGCGCTCGCTGCCTTGATGATGATGATGATGATGATGATGATGATGATGATGACAAAGACAACAATGACAGTTATATGAGTACGACGATTATGATGTCGACGTTGACAGCGGTGGTGGTCGTGGTGATGGTTTCCAATTTTGCACAAGGCCAACAGTTTTTTATAGGAGCGATTTAGTGAACTTCATCGACCACAGAACTTGGCTAGTACCTTATTTAATCAATCCAGGAAGGATGCTGTCCTGATAATGCTGTCAGTTTAAAGCCGGTGCAACTTAATTAAAAACACAGTTCTATATTTAAGAGATGAGGAACTTAGCTGCTGCTTTATTTTGCCGAATCATCAGCATAATTGTTGTTAATATAGTTCTATATTTAAGCGATGAGGAATTTTGTACATTTACATTGTTTACATTATTTATATTTGACGGATATTTGTCCTCATCTTGTTGCTAACACAAAGTTTCGGCTGACATACCCTCCGGCCTTCATCAGGTATCTTCGGGAAATTTTGAACCTGGGTTCTCATTCCTAAGGTGTTTTTTGATATTATTATTGTTATTATTATTATTATTATTATTATTATTATTATTATTATTATTATTATTATTATTATTAGCACGCCGGGCGAAATGCTTTGCGGTATTTCGTCTGCGTTACGTTGTGAGTTCAAATTCCGCCGAGGTCGACTTTGCCTTTCATCCTTTCGGGGTCGATAAATTAAGTACCAGTTATGCATTGGGGTCGATGTAATCGACTTAATACCTACGTCTGTCCTTGTTTGTCCCCTCTGTGTTTAGCCCCTTGTGGGTAATAAATAAATAGGTATTTCGTCGGCCGTTACGTTCTGAGTTCAAATTCTGCCGAGGTCGAATTTGCCTTTCATCCTTTCGGGGTCGATTAAATAAGTACCAGTTATGCATTGGGGTCGATGTAATCGACTTAATACCTACGTCTGTCCTTGTTTGTCCCCTCTGTGTTTAGCCCCTTGTGGGTAATAAATAAATAGGTATTTCGTCGGCCGTTACGTTCTGAGTTCAAATTCTGCCGGGGTCGAATTTGCCTTTCATCCTTTCGGGGTCGATTAAATAAGTACCAGTTACGCACCGGGGTCGATGTAATCGACTTAATCCCTTTGTCTGTTCTTGTTTGTCCCCTCTGTGTTTAGCCCCTTGTGAGCAATAAAGAAATAAGAAAATTATTATTATTATTATTATTATTATTATTATTATTATTATTATTATTATTAATGTCACTGTCTGGAATCGAACTCGGATTGTTGGGGTTAGTAGTTCGCGCTCTTAACCACTACGCCATCTGCCCGTGGCGTAGTGGTTAAGAGCGCAGGCTACTAAACGCCAACATTCCTAGTTCGATTCCAGACAGTGACCTTAATAATAATAATAATAATAATAATAATAATAATACTAATAATAATAATAATAACAACAACAACAACAAGAATACCTTAGGAATGAGAACCCAGGTTCAAAATTTCCCGAAGACACCTGATGAAGCCTGGGGGGTACATCAGCCGAAACGTTGTCTTAACAACAAGATGAGCACAAATATCCGTCAAATGTAAATAATGTAAATAATGTTAATTATAAATCTTTTAAATTTTTTTCCTTCTGCTTCTGCCGCTGCCTTAAAAAACAAAAAAAACAAACAGAGATTTCCACATCTGAAAGATCCTATGCTGTTTGATATTTTAAAAAAATTCTGTTATTCTTTTACTTGTTTCAGTCAGTTGACTGCGGCCATGGTGGAGCACCGAATTTGGTCGAGCAAATCGACCCCAGATCTTATTCTTTGTTAGCCTAGTACTTATTCTATCGTCCACTTTTTGCCGAACCGTTAAGTTATGGGGACATAAACACACCAGCATCGGTTGTCAAGCGATGTTGTGGGAACAAACACAGACACACAAACATATACCCACACATACATATATGTATGTATGGGTATATATATATATATATATATATATATATATATATATATACACGATGGATTTCTTTCTGTTAACGCCTACCAAATCCACTGACAAGGCTTTGGTCGGCCAGCGGCTATTGTCGAAAACACTTGCACAAGCTGCTATGCATTGGGACTGAACCTGGAACCATGTGGTTGGTAAGCAAGCTACTGACCACACAGCCGCTCCTGCGCCTATTGATGTAGGCATGAAGTTATGTTATGTTTTTACTTTGAAAGAGAAGTGAAGAGTGAGATTAAGAGAGAAGTTAATGGGGGGCTTCCTACGAGGCAGATGTTGGTTCTGTTTGTGTGGATGTTGTTTTCCTGTTGCTCTCCTTCCTATCATTGATGGTGATGTTACTGCTGACCGTGTTCTAGTCACACTGCAGCTGCGAACTTTTCTGTTTGCTGCTGCTGTTGGTACTGTTACTACTCTTATTGATGCCTGTGATTCTGCAGATGATATGAATTTCTTCGCTGCAGCTAATGTTACTACTGTACGCTGCAGATTTTGATGGGGCTATTGGGAAGTCACTAAAATTCAGATTGCACAAATGTGACCAATGAAGAAAATAACTGTCATCCTCGTAGTTGTAGAGCCCTGGAAGCATTAACATCCAGGTTCGAGAAATTTGTTGGAGAAATTGGGATTAATATGAGCGTAGAACATATAGTGAAAACTCCTTTATTTGAGGACAGCGAAGTTTCTGAGACTGTTACTTCAGAGTTAATTATCGTAGATAGGGACCCTGTATGACTATTCATAACTGATTAAATTTTTGAGTGTCATAAGCTACTCGACGAGGAGAAAATTCTAACCAGAAAACTAGTATCACTTTAGCAAAAGATCCCCAAAATGTCCATTGCCATTCCCCGCATATCTGGTTCCATATCACAGTAACCTTCTCCTAGAGAATGGTTCAACAAGAGCTCAGGAGTGCTTCACTCCCATTGGTCTTCCAGTACGGTGGACACCTTTCCGGAATTTCTGCATGCCCTTGCTGTTGCTAGATAGTCGTTAAACCTGTACTGGGTTCTTCCGGCCTTTTAACAGGTCTTATTTTTAGTCCTACTGGTTTTCTAGCAGCCCTCCTCACCAGGATAGCATGGTGGAGGTTCCGGTTTAAAGGCTGAGAAGCCGAACATTCAGCAAGTTATATTGGGTTCCAAGTTACCAATAGTACTCATGAGGGATTCACAAGTGACCTGACATACATATTATACATCCATCCATCCATACATACATACACATACCTACATACATACATTTTATGTGTTTCAGCTCATACATACATACACGTACATACATACATACATACATACATACATACATACATACATACATACATACATACATACATACATACATAACATACATACATACATATGTGTATAACGATTCGAGTACACGGACGCACTGGCATAGGTAACTAAAAATGGAAAGTTCTCGTCGGATTCCAAATTGAGGAAAACAAAATATATGAACATATATGAACACACGACTTCATAATACCCAGAAACCAGGCTGTAGCAGCCAATTGTGCCCTATCCAAAGAGCCAGTAATAGCGAGTGGGGCTGCTGCTATCCATGATGGTTCGTTCGGACATGCCATCAGTTCCACATGTAGCCACTCTTACTACTCGTACGTACGTCACAAAAGAAGTAGAATTCAGAGAACATTCCGATGCTAATGTTTGCTATCAGCCATCTTACTATCAGCGATCTTGTGCTAACGTACTGCAACAAAAACGCTTTGGTCCATGAGGGGCAGCAACCCTACGGTCAAGTACAGTGCGTGATCTGTGGATTGATATGAGGAACAACGCCTCGTTTGATGTGCATATCATTTGATGTGCAAGCGAATAGTCTGTTGAATCCTGAGAAATTTCAGTAAGAGACCAGGAAACAATGTTGGTTCTACGGAGATAATTTGTCGTCAGACGTCTACACCGCTGCTCTGAATTGTGGTTACCCAACAGTGTCAAATTAATAGCGGACCTTGAGGCAGCTCTGCGGTGCTACAACAGGTACTGCTGAGATATTGGGAGATATTGAAAACATTTCAACTCTGCTCACTGGAATGAAGGCGGCATAGATATACGAATAGAAGACCCTGAAGGG
>NC_043003.1:59424280-59441780 GCF_006345805.1 Octopus sinensis | reverse complement strand
GTAATGCTTCACTCTTCGTCTGTTTTTTTACTCCATCTAATACAATGAAACTCTCTCTTCAACGTATTTCATTTCGACGGTATTAGTATGTCTTATCACAACTGTTTTCTATGTGTTGTTATTCTGTGTATTTCTTTCTATGTTCCTTCCCAATCGCCATTATGCGTATATTTTACATGTGTATGTGTTCCTTAGCACTGTTTGCTATATACCTGGATGTATGTCTACGCTGTGCTTTGAATTGATAGTGTAATCTATGCATATCTGTGTTGTATCTCTTTATGTCTATTTAGATATATGAGTAATAACCTCAAGATAGTAAATTTCTTAAACGCAACACTTAACGTTATTGACTGTTAATATTCTAACCAAATACACAATTCAAACAGCTCACCGTGTATTCTTAGAAAATTTCTCAAAATTGTGCAATCATTCAATAGAGTGGCGTATACTATACAACAAAGCACTGTTATCCAGTGACTACAAGAAACCGTTAAATATAATACGTTAAATGTTAGATACGAAAAAATCTAATAGAAAGGAATAAAGGTCATGTGTTGATATGCATCATTTTCGATAAATATAAATGTATGAATAAGTAAAACCCTTCTACTGCTCATAAGAACCTGTTTACCCCTAAACATATGTACATAATAACCTTCAATACAAATTTGCTCGAAATAAGTGGCTAAACACGAAAGAATTCTGTGAATAGTGCATCGTTCTTCATAAGAATAATTGGAGAATGCATATCATCAGATCACAACTAACGGCGCAGCGTAATTTGGTTGTCATTCTCAAAGAGTACATCCAGTCAATTGAAGCTTTACACGGAAATCAGACATAAAATATGAGACAAGTTTTGATTATACAGGGATCGTCGCAATATATCTTTACTACTAACTTTATCAATATAATTGTATATTTATCAATTTACAGAGAAAACTGGCACAATGCTTATAACAATCATGATGGTTTTCAAAGATTATGTCATACTCCATAACATCAAATGGTAAATCTAGCATAGAGAGACACCTTATAAGCAATCAATGATTTCAGCAGCGTTTTAAGGAATGTTATGAATACTATAGATTTAAACAAAATATTAAATTGGCACGTAGAATTAATCTCTGTATGCCCTCATACTGATAGGTATCTACTTACAACACTTAACGGCATAGCCAATAACAGCGGTATGATATTCCAAGAGTGACATTTTCATTTTCATTATGTATTTTTATTTTACTTTTTATGTAGTAATGTGTGTCTAATTAGAAAGAGTTGAAGTGTCCGCGTATCTTTAATAAATTAATGAATACATATATAGGAAATGTGATGATATTCCGGCAGAAAGAAAATCCCATTTCAACAGATATTTCCTTTCCACTTCTGGGGGGTTTTTCTCCTCAAATATGCGTTGGAAAAAAAATAGAATGAGCTCCATGTATGAATAAATGCACTTAACAACCGCAAGTTAGCAACCACAAGAGACATATAAATGAATATAGGTTTACATCTGAATAAGCAGAGACACGTTCACATACGCGTGTATACACATACACGACGATTAAACCATTTGATTGAGTGCACTAGATTAGATACTAAACACTTTAACTGAGTTCATAAGACTACAAATATACGCATACCCACAAATTCAGACGCTCGTAGAAATGAATACATACTAATAGTAACAACACAAAGTAATCAATAACTAACTGGAAATTTGTATGCTCATTCAAAATTTTAGTGAAAAAATGTGTGGCTCGGCATCATAGATTCGCGATTTCAAATCCTTGACCAAGCGATAGGTTGTATACCTGATAAAACTCCTATATTCTGCGTCATCCAAGCCTATTAAGCCGTGACGAACAACGAGGGAAAAAGTGCAGCATTCTCTTCTTTTAATGGTCCAGTGGTTCAAGAGACAGGGGCTACTGAGACGGTATTTGTAACATCGCGTGATTACATATGCACTTAAAACAATTAGAAAAATAACATGATACTTAAAGACCATGATCGATTTTTTGGGTCATCCCATGAAAATTGCTTTATTTTTTTAATTACATGAAGTTTAAGTCGGGTGGGGGACGGGATAAACTATCTGCATCGACTTGCTATAGAAGCAGGTAGTAATTTTGCTTCTTCCTTATTCTTAGTGCAAGTTTTGAAGAGTGCAGTTCGATTTTAACAGTTATTTTTTCATAGCTATAATAGAAGTGGCAAAGGAGCATTTTCGGCATATTTTGCTTTGAGTTCAATAAAGGCAACAACACAACGGCACGTGTGAGGAATATTAATGCAGTATCCGGGGATCGGACAATAATTGTAAGCCAGTGTCAATATTGGGACAGTGGTTCCAGTTTCAGCAGTGGTTCCAGAGCCAAAAACTACAGCCTAGAAGACGAGGCTTGTCCTGGAAGAACTGTAAAGCACGAGCTAGCAGAGAAGCATAGAATTGGTCATTCAACCATTCATAGACACCTGTGTGCCATCGGAAAAGTCAGCGAATTGGGTCAATGGATTCCTCACGAACTTTCCGAGTCTAATCACGCGCAGAGTGAATGTGTGTTCTTCTTAGCGGTCACATCACACGAATGACTCTTTTTTCAACTGAAATGTGACAGGTGACGAGAAATGGGTTCTCTATAAAAATGTCAAACGTCGAAGAGAGTGACTAGGGAAAGGAGAAACACCGGAACCCCAGGCTAAAGAACGTTTTCTCCCACGTAAGGTGTTATTGTCTGTTACTAGGATATGAAAGGTCTAGACTACATTACACTTTTAAGCTCAAACCAAGCGATAATAAAGGAGATCTACTGCGAGCAGCTTGAATGGCTTAAATTAGCGTTAGAAGAAAACCGACCATATTTGGTTTCAAAACGCAAGGTATTCTTCCATCGGGATAAGGCTCGGCCACATATAACGAGGATGACATTCCAAATAATGGAACAGTTTGAATGGGAAACGATGCCTCATCTTCCATAGTCACTGGACATTGCCCCATTTGATATCATTTATTCAGCAGTCTTCAAAACCATTAGGACGAAAAAAATATGATTTCTGTAGTCGAGGTCAGAACAGTACTGAAAGAGTATTTTTCGTCACGGACCAGTGAAGTTTTGAAGAGGCGCCTTGCAATTCTACCAAATAGATGGAAGAACGTTGTAGAAAACGAAGGAAAACCTTATTTTAATTTTGCAAAATAAATGAAGTATAAAAAAAAAACGCATTATTTATGGGATGACCCTATATATTGTAGAATCTACCCATATATGGAAGCTCTTCAGTTCCCCCTACATATTGAAGCCTTTCAGTTCACCTTCATATTGGAGCCTTTCAGATCCTAGTATCAGAAGAAGATGGTTAGAAGATATATTTGGTGGCGAGGGAACCCAATACAATCGCTACATCGTCGCAGGTGCCAGAGGCTGCTGAATATCCAAATGACATATCTGAAATCTATAACCATTTCTCTTCTTGAGGTACATTCTTTTAACTTTTGTCTTGTTGTAAGCTCTCACAAAATAGGACAGTCAGTGATATGTTTTAGAGTATATCCAACAAGCTAGGCCTATACACGTTATTCCTGGGTCCTGTTGCTGCTCCAATATTCTCTGCAAAACTAAACTGGACCCGCAATGCTCCCAACACCGGAAGTGACTTCAGGGAGGCCTGGCAAGTATGTTGGTGAGGGAGACAAAGAGACTTAAAGAATATTTTACTTTACAGCATACAACAATGGCTACTCAGTTGAAGCCGGGATTGGGAATAAAAAACATACCTACAAGTGCTACTGCAGTACGAAAAATGTGTGTTTGTATGCGTGCTTTCCGAATATCTTTATGCTCAAAATATTACAATTTAATATATACTTGGTAACCTATATATATGCTGTGGAAACTAAACAAATGTGTGCGTGTGTCATTTTCCCTTTCGTAAACTGAATAAAAGATTTGCCGAGCTTCAAATCTGAAAAGTCTTTTATATGAAATCCAAATTGGTGTCTAACATATTATGAAACTAATTCGCATACAGTGTTTTAAGCCGGCAGCGAGGTTGAATGTTTTTTTAAATATTTTTATGCACATGCAGTGTGTATCAGAAAAGCAAAGATAACTCTAATATCTTTACATTTTATTTTCATAGCCCCTGTGTTGTGGAAAGTAAACAAATGTAAATATATTTACTATCTCTTTGCAAACAGAAAAATAAGGAGATTGCCCTTTTGTGTTTCTGGATTATTAGAGTCACTTCATAAGTCAAGCAAACTCCATTGCCATGAGGTTCATCTGCAACGTTCTTCGTGTATGAATTTCACTCAATTGAAATGTATTTTTTAACACCTTATACACAATATTTCTAGTTCCAAGTATTTACATGTGGACAGGTTTTTAGTTTCTTCGGGAATGTATTGATGTCCATTGAGGTTTGATGTATTGTTTAAGAAATATTTTCCCTCGAAGCCTCAATAAAAAATCTCGAAAAATCCCCCTCGTTATGTTAACACCAGATTACAACCACTTCTACGTTCGATGAAAAATTATGAGTTGTATATATATATATCAAGTCATTTTCTGTAGGATGTCGATGATTTTAATTTTTGTTGCAGTTCTGTTATTGCTATGGTTACAGTTGTTGTTGTTGTTATTGTTGTTGTTGTTGTTATCTTTGTTTCGCTGCAAGTAAAGGCTGATGGACTGAGCTATAATGAAACGTATTTCAACCCTCAGCATCTTGTCTGTTTAGTTACATCTATGACTACAGAATTAGGCATTCCTATTTCCAGATCAATGTATTTCTAAATCTAACGTAAACTGATCGTAATAGCGACACGTTCTTTCTTACAGAGTAGTATTTGCCGATCCCCTGTATTTTAAGTAGCATATGGAAAACAATCTAAGTTTGATTCCTCTACTGTAATCTGTATATTTTAGCTGCCATGTTAGTTTGAAATCAATAATGCACCTTTTCACAAGTGTTAGTAATTCTACATCAAAGCTATAATCACCGTAAAGATTGTGTGTCTCATCTTTTATAATTGCTGTGTACTGCTACGATAATGAGCAAAATATGTTTCTAAATTGTGCCATGTAAATTTCTCTCAGAATTTTTATTTATGCAACACATAGTCGCTAGATTATTATTCTTAATCATAGATCCCATCTAAAATAGCGGGTGTGCTGGTGATTACTAAAGCAGGCCTTTTCCATCTATATAAAAATAAAATAGAGTAGTGAGTCGCATTATGTTTTTAACTCGCACATATATTCTAAGGATAGTATTTTCATACAATAGGAGTTTCTGGAATTACACGATTGTTACGATATTGTCATATAGCAAAGTGGTGAGAGCATTGCTCTTAGAATCGTATTATCATGGTGTCGATTCCCAGACAGAGTAGTGAGCTGGATTTTTGATCAAAACACTTTATTTCCCATTACTGCAACCTACTCAGCTGACAACTAGTTCCTGCACTATCTGAGAAGTTGATTCTCCAGCGGACCATCATGTTGTTCAGGGGATCATTTTGTAATCGTGGTTACTTATACTATGTACACAGGTTTAAGCAGCGGTATAATGTGTCACCGGACTCATGACAGACCTAAATCTTAGTTTAAGTCTTGTGTACGATATTATAAAACATATTACATTGAAGATTCGCATCTCAGAGAATATGACCTAAGTGTAGATGTTTGCGTATGTGAAACGGTGTGGCTTAGTTCTAAGTTAACAAAAAGCATTCAATTATTCATGTCAATGATTGATCTTTAAGATCCATACTTCAATTGTAGTCAATTGTTCGTAACTTGAGAGTAATTTCGGTACCCATTTTAATAATTTTACTAACGATATATATTTATTGTTGGAAACTTACACGAAATCTTATATACATTTGCATGATTGCACTAGTGATTTAGTCGTTGTACTTTTACCGTTAAATACGGTGATTATTCCCTTCATATTTTTTAAAGAAAATGTAACTTTGATTTCGTTATGAAATTGTAACTTGATAATCAGCTTTCTCGTTTAGTTATTTATATATTTTTCTTATATCATCTCTCCGAATCTTTCCTTCGTTGCGCAGTATCTAACGCTTATTAACATAACTCTATAACAATGTGTTCTGTGATACCTGATTATATTTCTAGCACTAGAAATTTGTACGGTGTGTCTTCACCTGGCAACGTGTTAATGGATTTGATAAAATGATGGTGGTATAAAAAAAAACCAAGATTTAGAATTATGTCAAATATGACAAATCTATTTTCACAGGTTCATCATTATATGCACGATTATTACATTCGTCGCCGCTTAAATATCTATAAAATGCAAATTAATTCAGTTCTTTTATTGAATAGCTTGCATAGATTTGCAGGGTCACCTTGCTCCTATTCACGTTAGGCGGTTGATTTTTGAAATTTTACATTCACTTCTGCATTAAATTCTGAAGACTACTTCTGAAAAAAATAAAAAGACGAACGTTGTAATTGACTATCAAGAAGTATTGTTTCATCTCAAATTTATTTCAATATTTTATATTTGGTTGTTATACATTCCAACGGTCTATTCATTAGTTTATTGCATTTGTGATGGTGAGAGTTAAAAAGTGGTGTCTGTGAAATTCGTGCTTCGCAAATACCACAAAATGTATTTTTATAAAGCACTGTTTTGTCGGTTTTTCTTCTTATCTGATTAAGCTGAAAAAGAAAAAATTAAATAAATGATTGACCTACTTTGTAATAAGAAATTTTTAGTCGTAAAATGGCCGTATATATTCTGAGTGTAGTGTACACTACAATACGTTAACCAATTTATCCTTCGTGTTATTTAAGAAGTGTGGTTTTCGTCGCCAACTGGGCTTTACATTGGAAAATGCTGTGTGTAACTCAAGAAACGATATTTACCATTACGTGTTTCACATCAGTTCTTCGTTGATCATCGTTTCTTACGTCTGTTTCAAGGGAGAAGCGAAAGGAGCAGAATTGTTCACGTTGCAACTCAATGAATCTGATCAAGAGAGATTATAACTGTTAACTCGTCCTTCCTAAAAGATCAATCGTTACTATGCATCATTAAAAAGATAGATCTTGAAAATAAAACTAGAATGACTAGGCATGTTTTTAATCAGAGGTCCACAGAAGCTTTCTAAGCGCACAGAAAATTCTCCAAGTGTTCATGTCTAGACAAAATCGTTTCACTTCGAAATATTCGGTTCGTTTAGTGAATAGCAAATAGTGTAATCAGAAATGATTTTTTTTTTTTTTTGTGTTTGGTAGTTAAATAAATCTGTAATACTTAAAATGAAAAGGTATTTAACAGTTTGGCAATTGAATATACAGGTTAATATTGGGTGAGATATCCCTGTCTTTGATGGAAAATGAAAGCAAAAGCAAGTATAGTTGCTTCATTTTATTAATAACCTTTGAGAATAGAAATATAGAGACCCTTCAAATGCAGAGTGAAGTCTCTTCTCGTGCATTTTACTGAGAAGAAGATACATTAATACATATTGCACAAGTTAATATAATGAACCATGATGAAAGTAGCAAACAAAATCTTGAAACTTTTTAATGCAAAGACTTTGTGAGCCCCAAATTTAAATTTTACTTTCATCTCTCAGTCTCTACTAAATGCATTAGCTGAGTTCACTATACACATCCAAACTTATGAGGAAAATAGTAATGCAGGTGATTTATCAGTACAGCCATATGCTGAGAAGATGCTTTTTACTGAAGCCAAACTAGTTGTGGGCGATGTATGTCACAAAAGTCAGCATCTTTGCTCGACAATTTTGCTCAGGTAAGAGAAAGAAGTGAAGATATATCCACTTTTCAAACGTTGAGGCGGCCTCCCTATGTTCTCGATAGAGAAACTGGGGAAAATTTGGCTGATGTCTATCACAGAAAGTGTACTTCACATCCACAGCAACGCATATTGACGGGCAGGCTTAAGACAAGGAATCAGAAATTAAAACTATAAGAGTATCTCATATGAGTCTCAGAAATGCCAAGATGTCAGACGGTATTCCAGTACCGAATGTCATTTCTGGTACGTTTACACATAAGTACGGGCATGAAATGAATATAGCGATAATCCCCAAAACACCGTGTCGCTGAGACTTGCATGGACTTACAGTTATTGATATTCCCATTAATGACTACAAATCTACAAAAACCTCTCTTTTATTCAAGAATTAAGGATGAATCGCAATTATTCAAGTGGTGTAAACAGAAGTTCATATATATATACGATACTAAAGACGTTAAAGTGTGCCTTTCTGAAAACAAAGGGGCAGTCAAAAGGAAAATTGGCAGGGGTGGGACAGAGACTAAGGGGTGATAGTTGATTAGTATAGGAGAGGTCATCCCTATTTGCAAAGAAAAACCGGTCTGAACTTCACAACAAGAGGGGAAGCTTCTTCCACACTTCCACCAACACCGAGATTCGACAACGAGACCGGAATAGCCGAGAAGTATATCCCTGCATTGAGTAGCCGAGAAGTATATCCCTCAAGGCACGACGGGATGGAGGGCTCTGAGGAGGTGTAACATTTCTTTGCCTTGCGGCTAAATGAAGCCATGGAGGTTGGAGAACGTTGTGAAATTATTAAGAAAAGGTAAAGGTGACAAAAAAGATCACAGACAAAAGGCAGCAGAGAAAGAAGCCGGCGATCACTTTGAATGGTCTTCCACATGAAGTGCCTGAACTTTAAAATAGTTAGTAAGCAAAAGCACGCCTTTATTAATGTGATACAGTGATAAAAACTTAGACGAAACTTAGATTGTTGTTGAAGATTTATCGATACCTCAGTGATTACTCTCCAGTTGATGTAAAGCACTTTATGGGCAAGGCAGGTAAGGCAGGTAAGGCAGTGCGCAAGGCGGCGGGCAAGGCGGCGAGCTGGCAGAATGGTTAACACGCCGAGCAACAATGCTTAGCAACTATTCGGCCATATTTATGCTCTGGGTTCAAATAGCGCTGAGGTCAACCTTGGCTTTCATCATTTCGGGATCGATGAAATAAGTACCGGTTGAGCACTGGGGTCGATGTAATCGACTAATCTCTTCCTTAAGATTTCAAAACTTGTGCTTCGCCCGGCGTTACGTTTTGAGTTCAAATTCCGTCAAAGTTGACTTTGCCTTTCATCCTTTCATCTATAAATTGAATATCAGTGAAACACTGGAGTCGATGTATTCGACTAGTCCCCTCCCCACAAATTTCAGGCCATGTGCTTTTTGTAGAAAGGTTTATTATTATTATTATTATTGTTATTGTTGTTGTTGTTGTTGTCGTCGTCGTCGTCGTCATCATCATCATCATCATCAGCAGCAGCAGCAGCAGCAGCAGAAGCAGCAGCAGAAGCAGCAGCAGCAGCAGCAGCAGCAGCAGCAGTAGTAGTAGTAGTAGTAGTAGTAGTAGTAGTAGTAGTAGTAGTAGTGCACGTGATATATTCTATTCTTCAATAAAAGAAATGCGGTTGCTCCCCACCGCCATACAACTCCTCACCACCAGATATTGAAAGATGTCATTGATTATTAACGGAGACCTCCACAGAAACAAAATGTCTCGTATTTGCTTACAATGCTCACATGGCTGATTTATTTGGCAGTGATGTTCCTGGCGATTAGAGTCTTTCTTACTAACTTTTGTTTGAGAAAACCAGGTCTAGGCGTGAAAGCGTAATTAATGCGTTGAGGTTCAGTCAAGCGTATCTAATAAACTCTCTGTGTTTATAGGGACAGAGGTATTCATTTATTTTATAATAAGCATCGTGCTTTAAGTATCTTAGAAAGGATACATACACAAAGCACGCATACACAAACACACACACACATATCTTAATAGAGACATTTATGCATTTATATAATATATATGTATGCATATATGTGTGTGTGTACGTATGTATATATATATATATATATATATATATATATGTGTGTGTGTGTGAGAGAATATAAACTCGTGAAATCATATTTTCATATACATACATACGTACACGTATATTTATCTATACATCTGCATATGAAGTTATAGGTTATGTTTAATGCAGAGAATATGTAAAGTTCATGCAACTTTGAGACAAAAGAACAGAATTAAAAATATTGTAATGTAAGAAAAATACATTGCATCATCGATCTGTACCTATAATAAAGGGTTTCCATGAGACAGTACCATAAGATTTATGCAATATTTAGCTATATCGATGTCAAAGATAAATATAATAAGAAAGCTCTCCTATTTTTGCAAAAATATTTCACCTTCATGTAAATAATTTACTCAAGCTATAGATTTATATGGACAATAATTGTTCAATATCGCATCTATTTTATGGTGTAGTTTTTGAAAGGGATCAGATTGGGTATTGATCTAAGAAATATTACATAATTCAGACGTTGGTGTCAAACTCATGACGTAAACAGTAGTTCTATAATTAAGTATATACCTGCAAACGTGTTGTCACGCTGAAATCATTTATATATCACCAGTTGATATAGTAAATAAGATTATGATGTGATTTATAATGCTTAAGATCCAACAGATCTTAATCATATAGATTAGGTTTATATTATTAAGAGTATATATATCCTCATTTGTATCTGAAGACGGAAACAGTTGTGTGAAGATGTTAAAAGCCTAATATCCAATATATTTTGTATTTTTTTTACAAATATTATCAAGCAGTATATGTCCAGATCTCTGGGTATACAATCCTAGTCTGAGTCGTATGAGGCGACATTCTGACAAATGACGTCTCTGTGTAACATCTTATAGATCCTTATAGATTCTTCTAGGTCTTGGTGGAGCTAGCAGGATCACCTCAAAATAGATTCATTCGACACTCTTCTGAATGGTTGTGTTCTTATTCTACCTTTTATGACAGACATTATGTTAAGTCTAAGTTCCAGGATCTTATCAGTCATCTCATTCAGGCTTCTCGGGTAGAAACATATACAGTGTAGTTAGTACAACAGAGCAGAAACAATATTATATAAGCGGTCCCCATCATAAATATAAGGCCACAGCTTTTGGAGACAAATAAACCACAATATATGAATTATATTTTCTTTTATAACGTACCCATTACTATATTTGTAGATGTTGTTTCCCCCTATCTTATGCACTACAGAATTCATGGCATGGACATTATGTCTACCTCCTTCGTCGTTACACTTTTCAATGAGTCGTTAACATTATAAGGCAGTTCGGTGTAAAGTAAGATATAACTGAGGGTTATATGGAGCAGGTGTAGCAACAAATTAAGGGGTTAAATCGTTGTGTCGATTAAGCAAAAGCGTTTTAAAACTTAAATTAAGGACATTCTAAAGCCTCTTTGATAAATGTAAGTTAAAATCATTAAGCATATCGCACGAAGAACTCTAGGATTTCACTTATCTTGTCTATGTTAATATGGTTTGCCAACATACATCAGTGAAATGTATACATATCTACCACGGGCCAGGGCAAAAGAGAAAACCCCGTTCATTAATCTCGATAACGTTTCAACAGCAAACGCACGATGTACACCATCCATCCATGATGATCACTGAAAAAGAAGAAAAAGGGATAAAGCATTAGCTACATGAAAATAAAATAAACATGTACTAGCAGTAGAGAGCAGCAGAAAAACATATGAGAGATCATGTTGCTCCCTTTATCTATCTATCTATCTATCTATCTATCTATCTATCTATCTATCTATCTATCTATCTATCTATCTATTTATCTATCTATCTATCTATCTATCTCTCTCTCTCTCTCTCTCTCTATATATATATATATATAATATATATATATATATATATATATATGTGTGTGTGTGTGAGAGAATATAAACTCGTGAAATCATATTTTCATATACATACATACGTACACGTATATTTATCTATACATCTGCATATGAAGTTATAGGTTATGTTTAATGCAGAGAATATGTAAAGTTCATGCAACTTTGAGACAAAAGAACAGAATTAAAAATATTGTAATGTAAGAAAAATACATTGCATCATCGATCTGTACCTATAATAAAGGGTTTCCATGAGACAGTACCATAAGATTTATGCAATATTTAGCTATATCGATGTCAAAGATAAATATAATAAGAAAGCTCTCCTATTTTTGCAAAAATATTTCACCTTCATGTAAATAATTTACTCAAGCTATAGATTTATATGGACAATAATTGTTCAATATCGCATCTATTTTATGGTGTAGTTTTTGAAAGGGATCAGATTGGGTATTGATCTAAGAAATATTACATAATTCAGACGTTGGTGTCAAACTCATGACGTAAACAGTAGTTCTATAATTAAGTATATACCTGCAAACGTGTTGTCACGCTGAAATCATTTATATATCACCAGTTGATATAGTAAATAAGATTATGATGTGATTTATAATGCTTAAGATCCAACAGATCTTAATCATATAGATTAAGGTTTATATTATTAAGAGTATATATATCCTCATTTGTATCTGAAGACGGAAACAGTTGTGTGAAGATGTTAAAAGCCTAATATCCAATATATTTTGTATTTTTTTTACAAATATTATCAAGCAGTATATGTCCAGATCTCTGGGTATACAATCCTAGTCTGAGTCGTATGAGGCGACATTCTGACAAATGACGTCTCTTGTGTAACATCTTATAGATCCTTATAGATTCTTCTAGGTCTTGGTGGAGCTAGCAGGATCACCTCAAAATAGATTCATTCGACACTCTTCTGAATGGTTGTGTTCTTATTCTACCTTTTATGACAGACATTATGTTAAGTCTAAGTTCCAGGATCTTATCAGTCATCTCATTCAGGCTTCTCGGGTAGAAACATATACAGTGTAGTTAGTACAACAGAGCAGAAACAATATTATATAAGCGGTCCCCATCATAAATATAAGGCCACAGCTTTTGGAGACAAATAAACCACAATATATGAATTATATTTTCTTTTATAACGTACCCATTACTATATTTGTAGATGTTGTTTCCCCCTATCTTATGCACTACAGAATTCATGGCATGGACATTATGTCTACCTCCTTCGTCGTTACACTTTTCAATGAGTCGTTAACATTATAAGGCAGTTCGGTGTAAAGTAAGATATAACTGAGGGTTATATGGAGCAGGTGTAGCAACAAATTAAGGGGTTAAATCGTTGTGTCGATTAAGCAAAAGCGTTTTAAAACTTAAATTAAGGACATTCTAAAGCCTCTTTGATAAATGTAAGTTAAAATCATTAAGCATATCGCACGAAGAACTCTAGGATTTCACTTATCTTGTCTATGTTAATATGGTTTGCCAACATACATCAGTGAAATGTATACATATCTACCACGGGCCAGGGCAAAAGAGAAAACCCCGTTCATTAATCTCGATAACGTTTCAACAGCAAACGCACGATGTACACCAATCCATCCATGATGATCACTGAAAAAGAAGAAAAAGGGATAAAGCATTAGCTACATGAAAATAAAATAAACATGTACTAGCAGTAGAGAGCAGCAGAAAAACATATGAGAGATCATGTTGCTCCCTTTATCTATCTATCTATCTATCTATCTATCTATCTATCTATCTATCTATCTATCTATCTATCTATCTATTTATCTATCTATCTATCTATCTCTCTCTCTCTCTCTCTCTCTCTCTATATATATATATATATATATATATATATATATTATATATATATATATATACATATCTGTATGTCTGTTTTCCATCTGAATTCATGTATTTCTGTATGCGTGCGTGTGAATGTGTGTGTGTGTCTATGTGCGTGCATGTACGTATGTATGTATCAATTGCGTGTATATACGAATGTTTATATATATATATATAACATTTGTGAATATAAGCCCTACGGAGATGCCACTGTTTCAAATCTCACGATTTTCTTCGGGCTTCACAGCTCTTTGCGAATGTCATGGGATTTGAAAAGTTGGTACATCCGTGGGGTTTGTAAGCTTATACTCACATTAACAATAATTATATCAATATTCTGAAATATAAGTTTATATTTTAATGAACATTTAATTCTTCTTGTACATATGTGCATCTTTATATATTTATGCATAGGACAGTATGTATATATATATATACATACACTCTGTCTTATACATAAATATATACATATATACAAGAACTAAATATTCATTAAATATAATCTTATATAGATAGAGATATAGATAGATAGATAGATATGTAGGTAGGTAGGTAGGTACGTAGGTAGATATATATATATATATAATCATATATCCTATCTCACACACGCACAAACACAGACACGCACACAAACACACATACACACACACACACACACAACACACACACACACACACATATATATATAATATATATATATATATGATATATATATATATATATATATATATATATGGTGGTCATATATGTATTGAAAGAGAGTACATATGAAAGGGGCAGACAGACAAGGAGACAGACAGATGTATCTCTGTATATTTCAATATTTTGGTGGAATTTCTTATGCCGATTGGCGTGTGTAGAGTTTCCGACGAACAACTTTTACGTAGAATGTCTTGGTTTAAAATACTTGCTCACGGTACCGCATGTTTACGATGCAAGATATTTCAAGCAGCTAATTCTGTGTCCATTTTATGCTTCTAATTCTTTCAACGAAGGGAGAAAAAAATTTCCTTTACAAATTCCATATTTCACAATCTCCACATGATATATAGTTAAATGTTTAACTACATTGAGTAATATCAAAGGCGTTACGATTGACATTGCCATTACTGCCCCCAAGAACAAAATATTGCAGATAAACTTTTAAAAGTTCTTGCCAGGAAAGGCAGCCGCTCTCCGGTGGCCCTCCTTGCTATGAAAAGCAACCCTCAAATCATGCACTAATCAATTAGAAATATGGGGATACGGTGTCTTATGTAATCCTTAACACAGTATAGAAGTATGAAATACGAAATAGTCAAAGTTGCGAAATGTCTTTTAGATGTGTAACATCTCATTAAAAAAACCTTGTGTGAACAGAATGTTTTATTTCACATTTCATTTTGTATATACTCCCTTTACTCTTTTACTCTTTTACTAGTTTCAGTCATTCTGACTGCGACCATGCTGGAGCACCCCCTTTAGTCGAGCAAATTGATCTGAAGACTTATTCTTTGTAAGCCTAGTACTTATCCTATAGGTCTCTTTTGCTGAACCGCTAAGTTACGGGGACGTAAACACACCAGCATCGGATTTCAAGCGATGCTGTGGGGGACAAACACAGACACACAAACACACACACACACACATACATACATATATATATATATACGACGGGCTTTTTTCATCCTCCGTCTACCAAATCCACTCACAAGGCTTTGGTCGGCTCGAAGCTATAGTAGAAGACACCTGGCCAAGATGTCACGCAGTGGAACTTAACCCGGAACCATGTGGTTAGTAAGGCAGCTACTTACCACACAGTCACTCCAGCGCCCAATGAATTGTCTAAGAAGGGAACAACATTAGTGTGCTAAAAATCATAATTTTGCTACAAGTTAATGAAATGAGTAGGAAGAGAGAACATGCACGTATATACATACATACATACATACATACATACATACATACATTCATACATACATACATATATACATACATACATCGAGTTCATAGAGGTCAGATGTCCTGCTAATATAAATATCTCTTTGAAAATCAAATAGAACGAGGATAGCTATGGACAACTGCTTCGAAACCTCCAGCTTCTATATCCAGATTACTAATTCACGTATATATCAATAGTAATTGTTAGACTTGGTTTGAGAAGAAATGCTGAAGTGACAATTTGGATAAACTAGAGTCCTTTTTAGTAAAAAGACTCAACCAACGGTTCCGAACATTAGAAAGACAATCTGCAAGCGGAACAGAAAAAAGTATGCAATAATTTTCTGAAGTTTGAAATGTTACGTTGTTTTGTTTATCTCTATTCTAGTGATGGAGCTTTGTATCTTTGTTTAAAACCAGCTTTTTTTCCCCCAAAGAAAGAATTGAAATAGTTAAAACAGAACAGAATATACGTGCAAACCTACGTACATACACAGATACACACACACACACACACACACACACACACACACACATATATATATATATATATATATATATATATATATATATATATATATATACTTAATCCAAACATGAACAAAGAGAAAACACAACAACGCGAGCACCTGGAACAAGTATAGTGTTATTGGACACTCAGAAAAGGATAGAAACAAAGATGATTCAACGTTTCGAGCGGAGCTCTTCGTCAGAAACATATAAAAGGAAAAGTCCAAGGAAGGGAAGGAGGAATAAGAAAATCGCCAACGATACACACACGGTCACATATATATATGTATATATATATATATATATATATATATATATATATATTATATATATTCACATACATATACACCTATTTACCTACCTACTTAGATACATATGAACATACATACATAGAAATGCAGGCAACAACATGTCAGGGCTACTTGCGAATAAATCTTTCTACAAGAAACATCACACAAATTTTGCTCAAATGTGCATTCTAGAATGTCATCTAATATTATCATTCCTCGCAGAGGTAAGGAAACGTTTAATTCATCAATAAGTGCTTTTGGTTAAGACGCTCTCCAGAAAACTGATTGGACTTCGCGCTCTCTGCGCAAAAATTTTTCTCCAACTAATGTCCTAAATTCATTTCTAAACATTGGGTTAAAGAATACAATGTGGTTACGATTCAGAGGAAAATTATATTTCCAGGGAGCAGGTTTAGCGAAGTCACAAACGGATTTCTGCTGATTTTTGGTAACCTGTAGTTTTTACAATGTCGGTATAGTCTCCGTCGATAACGTCCCAACAAAAACATAACATTGTCATAAATTCGTTATCTACTTAAAAAAAGGGATAACGAAAGTGCTGCAAAATACATGAAACCTGTTGTTACACTTCAAAGAAAGAAAAATTCTAAGGTAAGAAATGGAAATGTACGAACAATTAACCATAACAAACGTCATATATTTTTAAGATGCATAAAAACAAACAACACATAGCGATATATATATATATATATATATATATATATATATATTAAGGTATGTAGAAAAATACAACATGGACAAGAACGTATAACTCTTAGAAGACGATACAATAAACACGGACAGGACATTCGAAACCCTCAGTCTTCAGTCAAGAACCGGATCATCGTAGTAATTTCGGCTGATTAATCTTGAGATTACTAGATCACGGCCAGCCCTCCAAGAAAAACTAAGCAACGAGCATTAGAAAAACTAAGCTGGGAGCGTAGATTTCCTGGAAGAAGGATCGAATGCATACGAACACCGGGACAGCAAAAGGGACGAATATAAAAAAAGCAAAAAACAATAATGGAATACAGAAACATGAAATACAGAAGCATTAACGGTGAAAACAACAAGTGTCTTACGACTGATAACAAGCAAACAAATTTTCTCTGGCGCA
>NC_043003.1:59412137-59421680 GCF_006345805.1 Octopus sinensis | reverse complement strand
GATAATAAGCCCATGAAATGCATGACACACATTAACTATTCATACCTGAGAGTAAGTTTTTACGTGCTTGATTGAAATCGAACAATAAACACAAATCCCACTTCAACATTCAGCCATTTATAATATCTTTCTTGAGCGTTCATATTGCATACACATTGACGTCTATCTTCTCTATCCTGCACATATGCATCTATACCCTGGCTTCAATTCCAAAACACATTATTATTATTCCATATCACTACATCTACTTAAAACAAGCATCTTACTGGAGACTGTATGAAGCCCTAATTAATCAAATCTACGACAGTTCAATTGAAGCTAGTAGGCTGATATTTTGATGTCACTAACACCTCCTTGTAAAAGTATATTAATATATACGCTACAATAAGTTATGAGTAATTCTTTATTTTAATGTTAAATTGTTACTGTTATATTTGTATACATTCTTATATGCACCAGAATAGTTTAACTTCATGATAAAAAATCGTCGAGTCAGGGCAAGGCAAGGTCATGGGGAGTAGATGGCATATATGAAGTTGGGTGTATTGATCTTCATTCGATGCTCGATCTTAATTAGACGAAATTACACGACACAGTTTAGGCGGAAAGCCGCTTCAGCCAACGGTGAGTCTAGAATCAACCAACTAATTAGCGGATTATTGCAAGTTGATAGAAATCGTGATACCTCAACTTAGCTATTTGAAGGCATTATGGAGTTTTGGAACCTCAAAGTGACACCAATTGAAAGGCCGGTACTAGTAGTTCATGAACGTTATTATACATGCATCAATATACGTACAGATGGGCAGATGCATTCTTGTGTGATTCAGTCTATACCATTATCTGCGGATTCGTTTAGAACGGCGTATTATGCATCCACAGTTAATGCTTAGTTCGAGAGAGTGCAGCAGTACCCGTTCATGCGTAATGAATGCAGAGACGATAGAGGGAAATGCCTGTTGAATTTATCCTAGGATTTTACTGAATATAGTCGCTGATGGAGGCACTGACACTTAAGGGAGGTTTGGAAATCATTGCGATGAAATGGGCTCCAGTGGACAAATGTTGAAGTGAGCATAAATATGTACGTGTGAGTATATGTGGGCGTGCGCGCGTTTGTTTATATATATATATATATATATATATACAGATGTTGATATCAGGTCATTAAGAATGAAATGTCCGATTTTGAACTGAAAGTTTATTTTAATTTTTCTCAACAAAAAGCAATTATAGTTAATCAGAGTATGCACCTAAATTATGAACACAATTTTGTTATTTAATGGTATCTTATTTATGCCGGCAGCGAAGAAGTCTGGAGAGCCAGAGGTAATGATATCACGAAAGGCTCTTTTTGCATATTCTTCATATTTGAACTGTTTTCCTTACAAAAGGTTGTCTGGAAAACCTGAGAGTAAGTTAGTGAAAGATCTGGTGAACTTCAGAGTACTTCCAAGTTCAGTTCCCATAATTTGAGTAGCATTCTTTGTGCAACATGTGGTCGAGCATTGTATTGCAAGACAATTGGTCTGTCTCTATTGATTAATCTCGTTTTTTTAATTGCAAAGTCACTCATCATTTCATCCAATTCGTTGATGTATACATCCCCTGTAATGGACGTACCAGGTCTCATGAACTGTAGTGGATGACAGCGGCGCTGGACCACCAAATAGACACCATTAGCTTTTGTTGGTGAATATTCTGTTTTAGATTGTGCTTTGGCGCTTCGTCTCTATCCAACCACCGTGCAGAACGCCAGCTATTGTTGAAAAGAATACATGTTTTTATTACACGTAACAATACGATGCAAAAAACAGTTCGCTTTTATGCCGTGACAGCAAAGTACAGCAAGTGTCAAGACGACGTATCATTTGATGTCCGTTCAGTTCGTGTGGAATCCACTTGTTCACCTTCTGAAGCTTGCCGATTTCTTTCAGACGTTACAATACAGTTTGAATTGAAGCATCAAATCTTGCTGCTAATTCTCGCATAGTTTGAGATGCATCCGCTCCAACTTACAGTTTCCGGCTCATCATTATCCATCTTGGTTTCGGGTCTACCACGGGGCTGATTTTCAAGAGTAAAGTCACCAGACCGAAACTTCTCGAACCATCGACGTACAGTGCGCTCATTTACCACATCTTCACCAAACATCACTTTCATGAGCAGTCTGGGATACATAGGTTCCACGATGGGGCTCGTATTCATAAATAACAAGAATATTTTATCTATCCATCGGTTCACAAAAATTGATTTACAAGAGAAAACTCACAATATAATCAGACACCATGAATTGCAATTTGAAAAGTGATGTTATAACTCTCCAATGTTGTAAAACGAAGAACTGTCAGGACAAAACCTTGGTGCAGAAGAAAATCGGACATTTTATTCTTAATGGCCTGATAATTTGGTACTAGGATTGCTAGAAATAAGAGTCAAAACAACTCAATTGCCACCACAAATGCACTATCTTAAAGACTGACAAGGGATATAAATTCCTTAGCGGAATTTATATATATATATATATATGTATGTATGCATGTATGTATGTATACACACATATATACATGTGTGCATGTGCGCACGCGCATGTATGTGTGTTAGTGTGTGCGTGTTTGTGTGTTTGTTTGCATATTATCATAACTTGATACAGTATTGGCTGTGATGTAATTCACAAGCTCCCAACACTTTCGGTATGAAAAGTAGTACCGAAAGTCTTCTGTAGCTACTGGATTTGATGAGCATATAAACAGACTGGTACACGCTTATCAGAATTGATCAAATTAATGTAGACACCTCTGATAACTCAATAATATTCGAAAATTGATTACGGATATTCATCACTTCTTCCAATGTTTATATACATACCTGTTTCATTCCCTATATATATATATATATATATATATATACATACATACATACATACATACATACATACATACATACATACATACACGTGTTTTGTTTGTAATTATAAGACGGTTTGAACAACAAGGAACAATTAGCCAAAATTACTTCATCGTATTTTCCAATATTTCCTTTAAATACCACTTAACCTTTTAATTCGATTTTATGATCGGTGAGCCAAGAATAAACAGTGAATATGTTTAATTTTTGTTTATCTTTAAAAGCATTTTACAATAAAAGTGTTGATTAATATGGTCTATTAATTTCTGTATGTATTCCCAAAGCGATTATATATCTTCTACAACGCTCTGAAAGTAAATGTGAACATATTTTTATCGTATTTAATATGTGAATGACACTATAATGACTATTTAACCATGGTATACCATAGAATCATAACTTGGTATCCAACAAAATATAATGATTTCTTTTCTTATCGGCCAACGTCATGATTTGGTATATCCTATTTCAAGACTGGTCCTTTTGTAATAGATCGACAACTCATTTTTACCAGCTGAATGAACTGGAGCAGCGCAAAATAAAGTGTTTTGCTCAAGGAAGCAACGCGCAACCAGCAATCGAACTCAAGACCTTACGATTGTGCGTCGCTACATAGAATATCTACCTTAAAACCAGAACATCTAGATTGCAAGGGTAAAAGTTATTCAAAATACCAACCATAGTCACTGTCTATTTTTAAGTAACTGTGGCAACCATATCCTGCAAATATGAAAGTTTCTTTAGCCGTCTCTGGTAGCCACGCCCAGTAAGATAGAAACCTCATTCCGGAGGTCAGTACATTCCTAGCTCCTGATATATAAACGCAACATTGCCATTGAGCATTGCACCACTAACATAATAGTCCCCCTATCAGATACGAATGATACGTAAAGATTGCAAAGCTATAAGTAAAATTTGGTGATATAGAGACCTTCATTGTAGCAGAGCATGACCCCATTAATATTCCTCAGGGATTGGAGTAAACAATAACATAACTAGAGCAACTCAAAATTGAACCCTTTTCCTCTGCTATCAAGTGAATCAGGTCTGAGTGGTTAGCTGAAAGAGCAATATATTCTTTAAATACCAATGTCAATTAGCTCGACAAATTGTTATTTGGAAATTATCCAGGGAAAGAAAAGGCTACAAATCTGGGGATGGTGTTGCCAGAGATAAAGTTTCTGTAACTATCCAGTGGAACCCTTAAACTAAATTGTGATTCTCTGAATGCTCTTTCACATAATAAAACTTAAATTTGGAGTTTTCAGCTTGATTCTCAGGAACATGGACGTACCAAATGTAGTGAATGTCAAAGTCTGTAAATCTTCTCCCGGCTCTAAAATGTTTCCTGTGGTCCCTAGAAAAGCGATACTGTCCAGGGTCAGACACTGGACGCTTCTTTATGTTTAGGCGTCTCCAATTTTCATGGAAACTGTGGATGGCTTCAAAGTAAATAAGACACGATGGTAGACATTGAAAGGAATTGATTTTGATTTCTCAGTCCGATACATCTTTCATGGGAAATTATGTCGAGAAATTAATTAAAATGCATCCGAATAAGCAAACGAGAAATGTGGTTTCCCAAGATGCTTTATCAGTTTGATGAATTTCTGCATGGCATGAATTAGAGAGTCCAGTTGGTAAGGGGGACAATCAATAATAAAATTATCACATTAAATTTAATAATAAAACGCATTCGTTCAACATGACTAATTTTAATCTTAATTATTCGTAGCTGAAGATCAAGCTAGTATTACCGGATACACTGTCTCCAATACAAAATAGTATGTGCACGCACATTAGTGTGTGTGTGTGTGTTTCTCCGTATGTATTTGAGATATTAGAAATATTAATATACACAATTGGCTAAGAGAGTACGCACATAAATTGTTGGATATGAAAAAATATATATATTGCACACACACACACAGACACACACACATTCTCTCTCTCTCTCTCTCTCTTCTCTCTCTCACGCACACACACATAAGAATAAAAGAAATGCATATATATGCTTTTGAGAGCATGTCAGTGTGTATGTATATATATATATATATATATGTATGTATATATACATACATATATTCTATCATGCATATTCGTAAATTACACATATTTGTATGTATGCGTGTATGCATGTATGTAGGTATTTCTGAAAGCAATTATGTGTGTGTTTCTGTATGTATGTGTGTGACATTTCCATGTATATCTGTTTATATTTATATGCATACACACAAGTATGTACATGCATACATATGTATATACTCATCTTACCTTCTTTTACATCTTCATTCAATTTCACCATCTACTTATCTGATAAATATTACACCTATACGTATAAATATATATATATTATATATATATATATATATATATATATATATAATATATATATATAATATATATATATATACACATACATATATATACATGCATATATATACATATATATATACATATATATATACATATATATATACATATATTTCAATTTTTACATTAGATTTATGCATGGAAGCACGTGCATTTTGCTAGCTGCAGTGCCTATTGTTCAAATGCGTGTGTACCAACGTTTGCACACATATACTTGTGTGAGCATGTTTATATACGAATGTTAGTAGACATGCCCCTATGAGTGTGCCTGCGTTGCAAACCTGTATGTATACACCACGTATATTTACACATGTACAGCGGTGACGACAGTAGGTGGCGTTAATATACGAACCTATTGCAGCCTGTGGCTGTATATTTGCAAATAAATGAGAAACATTACTCTTCCATATTAATATAACTTGTCCTCTGAACTAGTCTCTGGGGACTATTTTATTTATGAATTCCTGAGAGGATTCCATCCACATTATAGTAGAAAGTGTCTAATTATATTAAGTAAGCAGTGGAGATAACGCCAGAAATTTCTACATCGTCAGACATATATTTAAGAATTGTTTTGATATAGTTCGAACATCGCCTACATCTCCCTAAATCACTATTATTTCATTTAGTTTAATAATTTGGCTTATTTTTCAATTGTCTTGGCTCTCTTTCTAATTTAGAATTTTCAATCATATTAACATTAGATTAATAGATAGATCTTTAGACTATTACATCGTTATCAATTTCTCATAAATATTTTTCTGAATAAGTTGAACTTTCTTGCAGATAAAGAGCAATATATTGGGTTAGCCAAAGAATCCGTACGATTCTTTTTTTTTTAAGACTCAAGTTTTAAACACAATGTGATATATTCAATCGATGATATAATCACCGTTTCGTTCCAGTAACTTCTGGGCAGATCACCTGGGCAGATCCATTCGGTCATGCTAATAAACTTCTTGGTTTTACTGGTGAAAAATTTTAATCTCACAAAACTGAAAACACAACCTTTGTTCAGGTCAACTCCTGCTTTAGATATTGGTTCTGGGGGTTTCCCGAGTTTCCGCTCTCACTGTGTGCGCTTTATATTGTTATAGAAGATCCATTTGTCGTCTCTGTTAACATTATCTTCTAGAAAGAATTGTTTTCCTCACGTTTCTGCAATGAATCGCAAATTGAAATATGTTGGGCGATGTTAGCTTTGTCCAGCTGATGCTGGCAAAACGGATTTGATGCAAATGGTCTTCAACACTCTATCTGTATATTTATGAAATATCTGCGACACCGCTGGTCATATAACGGGGTTTGTTGTCGCTATTAATCTCAGTTGGCCTATCAGACTAAAGTGTGTCTTGAACCGAAAAATTTCCCGATCGACATCTTGAAAACTACATCGGGCTCAATTGTTCCGTAATAAACTCCCCTCCGCACAAATATCACATACCTCTCTGAAGTTTTGCGTCAATTTGGTATCTCTTTTAAAGTAA
This sequence comes from Octopus sinensis, assembly GCF_006345805.1. Taxonomy (NCBI): domain Eukaryota; kingdom Metazoa; phylum Mollusca; class Cephalopoda; order Octopoda; family Octopodidae; genus Octopus; species Octopus sinensis. Next base: position 59,414,913 of record NC_043003.1, on the reverse strand, counting down.
AACAAGTTTGCAGCGCCGATAATGTTCTTTTGAGCTCTCCATTCTCAAGATAATCCGAAACACACAAAATACAACCTTCCACGTCACAAATTCGTGACGAGGAAGTTTTAACTATCAAACGAAGGAGCATACACAAGGGGCAGACAAATGCTTGATCATATAGTCAGTAAGGAATTGTTCCTGACATGAGGCATAGATTGCTTGAAATTTTTATTAACTGTCTGTCAGGTGAGACACATGTTGCTAACCAACTCCAATATACTAAAAATCTAAAATTTCGTTTCCTTTTATTCATTTATCTCAATTAGATTTAACAACCTCAGAATAACCAACAGAGTCACAAATGTTTGTTACATATATATATTATATATATATATATATATATAAATATATATGTATATACATATACATATACATATATATATGTATATACATATACATATACATATATATATGTATATACATATACATATACTATGTGGAAAACTCTTCTGCTAGAAGTAGATCCGCTATGGTCTTACCGCTAAGAAATGTTCTCACGAAAAATTTAGCAAACACCAGATCATTTCTTAGAGGTAAGACCATAGCGGTTCTTCTTCTTGCATAAGGGTTGCTCACATAGTGGTCATCCCTCTCTTATGTATATAATACAATTTACTGAACTTTCTGATTTTTATATGCTAGACCACTGGTGTTAAATTCATGTTAATTAAATCAACATCCAATGTTTCACCCTCATTTTAAAGTTATATTTATATACATATATTCAATATTACATTATGTCATACATATAGTAAGATAACAGTAGCGCAGTTAGTAGAAGGTAGGAAGGTAAAGGAAGGTGAAATGAAATATAATAAAATAAGGCAAGATAAAATACACTAAAGAGTAGTAGAGTACAAAGATGTATGGGAAGGTCTAATTTTTTGTAATAAATCTATGGGTATAAAAAAATGTATATATATGTATGTGTATGAGTTTGTATGTGTGTGTGTATCTGTGTGTGTGTAACTTTCTGGTTTGTGTTTGATTTAAGTAGCGATGGAAAAAGATGGAAGTATTTTTTACTCACTGAGGAGTGACCAATGCGCTAAAAAACATGTCAGGGTAAAATCGTATATTATTCTTTGAGTCAGAATCAGAACAGTGTTTATTTACTTCTGATTAGTCATTCACAGAGGATTCGTGAAAAACTCTAGTTTATACTGTACATAAAAAGATGCTAATTACATAATCATACCGTTAATAAATGCGCTACGTGCTAATTTGTCTAGTTATTCCAAATAATTTCTTTTTTTGTGTGGAATTAAATTAAATTTATTAATTCTTGTGAGCTCTCTTTGTGGATTGAAAGATCAGAGAATTACTTGCAAACTCCTGATTGCTGTATGAACAGAAAAATGCATGTCAAACATTCTTCTTTATTCTGTGAGCGAATAAAATATAAAGATATATTCATATCAGTTTAAAATTTAGTTTTATGTACGTACATATAAATACGCAGGGGTATTGAAAAGTAACTCCCTATTTTAAAATACTAATAATTTATTTATTAACTATAATTTTTAGAAAAAGTAAATATATAATTAACAGGGGATCTTGAAGCAATCCAGCGAAGCTTCACAAAGAAAATCGTCTCACTGCAACAGCTCAGCTACTGGGAAAGGCTGAAGCAGCTACGACTCTACTCTTTAGAGCGAAGGCGGGAAAGTTATGCAGTAAAATACATCTAGAAGATCCTGGAAGGGATTGTGCCAAATTTTGGCATTGAAAGCTACACAAATGCCAGACCTTGTCGCTACTGCACAATGCCAAAGATCCCAGCAATGCCGTTGCGCTTCAGGACCAGTTACTGCAACAGCCTGGGTTTCAGGGGCCCAGATCTTTTTAATATTCTCCCAAAGAGGGAGACCTACACAAAGTGGATGCTGGTGTTTTCAAATAATAACTGTATCTCCTCCTATCGAGAGTCCCAGATGTACCTACCTCGCGACAGGAGGCGTAAATGAGAGTAGTGACATCAAACTCCCTTATTCACCAAATATCAATAATCAGTGGAGGCTCTCAATAATAACAGTGTAGCAAAACGGCGGTGCCCCAGCATGGCCACAGCTTTCAACTGAAACTGGTAAGAAAAATATGAAGAAAGCATGGAGTTTTATTTAAAATTCCATATAGGCAGCAGCATTCGCCACCAGTTCCCCAGCCCGCCCGGGAACCGCTTCAACCGGTTTCATTAGGAACTCTTGCGTATTCGCCTTTCAAGTTCTTCCGAATTTTGGGGTTTGTTAGAGTAGATTTGCTCCTTTAACCAGCCCCAAAGAAAAAGTCGAAGGGTGTGAAATCAGGGCTTCTGACCAGCTAATCATGCTGACTTCGACGATCCATCCATCTCTGAGGGAAGTGGGAATTTTCCAGCCATTTATGAACAACAATAGCAAAATATGCAGGAGCGCCACCTTGCGCAAACATGAAATCTTCAATATTCTCCCGAGTGCTGATAGCTGGCTACATTTCATCTTGCAGCACGATGAGGTAGCTTTCAGAATTCATGGTACTGCAAAGGATGAAAAGACCTACAATCCTGTCTGAAGTCATTCCACACCATACCGTAACCTTCTGCTGATTCTGCTTTTATCAGAGGTAATACGAGGATTCTCTCCAGCCCAGTAGTAGCAGTTGTGAGGGTTCACAAACCCCCGATATGGAATACCACTTCATCACTCTAAAGGATATTTCAAAAGAGATCGGACCATGTCTGTAGTGCTTCTAATTT
>NC_043003.1:59377137-59409637 GCF_006345805.1 Octopus sinensis | reverse complement strand
TACATATGTATATATATATATATATAAAAGAGTGTATAAAGATCTACATACAGAGAGAAGACCCTTGACAGGACTACTTACATGCTAAGATAGGCAGTTAATTCCAAACCACGGAAGAATTTATTCTAAAGGCACACCGATAATAGTACTAAAATGAAAAAAAACTTATTCGTAGTTAACCCCATGCTCGAGTTTCCTTATTAATGACCGAGTACATTAATTTGTCATTAATGACCGAGTACATTAATTTGCGATCAGTGGGATCGCATGTGTTTTTTTCTGTACGTATTAAGCGAAATAATCATGCATTGATTTAGAGATGAACTACGGATGCAAATTAATTTATTCGGTCATTAATAGGGAATCTCGAGTATCGGATTAACTAATAATAATATATTTTAGTCTAGTACCATTATCGGCGTCACTTTAGAATTATTTTTTTCGTGGTTTGTGTTGAACTGCCCTTTTTAGCATATAAGAAGCCCTGTCAAGGGTTTTCTCTTTGTATATAAATCATTATACACTCTTATATATGAAAATGTGTTGTCTTCTGACATTTATTACGCATGTGAACTACTGGTAATAAATGTTTCTAATTTCTTACCCCTATAATTACACAGCATACACACACAAACACACACATACACACACACACACACATATATATATATATATATATATCTATATATATATATATATATATATATATATATATATATATATATATATATACAGAGAGAGGGGGCAGAGACGGTGATAGATAGATAGATACGTAAGTATATAGACATATGTAGATATGTTTGGTAATAGGGACAGGAAAATGGATCTAAAATCGAGAGTGCATACATATATATATATATGTATTTATAGGTGTGTGTGTTTATGAGTGTGTGTGTGAGTGTGTGTATGTATAATTGTTAATATTATTATTATTATTATTATTATATTATTATTATTATTATTATTATTATTATTATTATTATTATTATTGTTGTTGTTGTTATTATTATTATTATACGCCGTAAAGCATATGATGATGATGATAATAATAATAATAAACCTTAAAGTACAAAGATTGCAGGCTAAAGCGACAAAGATCAACAGATAAGACCAAAGAATTGAACAATATAAAATCAACAAATTATTCCAACAGGACGAGAAAAGATTTTATCAACAGCTGAATGGAAAGATTAACAGCAATGAGAGATCAGACGCTGAAGAAAGTAAAACGCTTTAGAATGGCATCTGGGATAATGGAAGAAAGCATAACAAATGATTGAAGGAATTAAGGTCGATAAAATATGAAACGAAACAGAGCAATAACCTAGAATAACCGCTGAAAAGGTAACAGAACAGCAAACAAAGATCCGAAACTGGGAATGCCCAGCACCGGATTGGGTGCAAAGACATTGACTGGAAAATTTCCCAGCACTAAACAGAAGAATAGACACGCAAATTGATAAAATGATCAACAACGGTGTACAAATCCTAAAGTGGCTGACCACAAGTAAAACAATTGTTTGCCAAAATAATCACCTGTCTGCTCCTGATGTGGAAGCTAATAATAGGAATAATATCTAATTATGTGTATAACTTCCTGGAAATGAATGACAAACTGCCAGTTGAACAGAAAGAGTGCAGAAGGAGAAGCCGAGGTACCAAAACCAACTTATGCTAGACAGAATGGTACTGAAAGACTGAAAAAAATAGACTTGCTAATCTGGGGATGGCGTGAATCTGTTATAAAAAAGCGTATGACATGGTCCCCCAATAAAGGATTTTAGAAAGTCTTGAGCTGTACAGATGTCTGATAACATATCAAATTTTATTAGGTCAATGAAAAAATGGAATACAGAGTTAACTTCATGCGGAAAATGTTTGGCGACGGTTAACATCAAGAGAAGTATTTTTCAACCATTGTTGTTTGTAATTTGTATGATACCCCTCACGAAGATAATACGGAAAATGATATCGGGGTAAACTTTGAAAAGTGGAGGAAAATTAAATCATCTGTTATGTATGGATGATTCAGAGATCTTCGGAAAGACCGAAAAGGAAATAAATGGCCTTGTTTCAACAGTGCAGATATTCAGTAACGATATGGGAATGGAATTTGGGACTAAAAATTGTGGTATACTTATAATACAAAAAGTAGTGGCCGCTGATGGTGTAGAGCTGTCCAAAGGCGAGAAAAGTGAATATATTGAGACTAATGAATATAAATATCTAGGGGTTTTAGAATACGGCAAAATCAAGGAAAGGGAAATGAAGGAAAGCTTTAGGCGAGAATATCTCAGAAGAACCAAGTTAAAATATGGGAAGTAGAATCAATGGAAACAACAAAATCAAGGTAATGAACTCATGGGCTGTTTCTTTAACGCGATACGACGCATGTGTTTTTAGGTGGACAAAGAACGAGCTTGAGGAAGTGGACAGGAAAACCAGAAGAGTGATGACAATTAACAAGGAACTACACCCCAAAAGCAATACTGACAGACTGTGCGTGCCTAGAAACAAGAGTGGAAGAGGACTTATTGGATGCAAGATCTGTGTTCTCAGTGAGAAGAACAGTCTGGGATGGTACCTCAAACAGCAGACTAAATCCTTGCTTGCCGCTATTAGAATTAACAACGTAAGAGCTACCGAAAATGCGATGCACGCACAAACATTTAAGAAACAAGATGAAGAAGTGAAACCACTACATGGGCAATACCTCAGAGAAATGGAAGGAAAAGACAAGATGAACACTTTGAGATGACTCAGAAAAAGTTATCTGAAAGGATGCACTGCGCCCAGGAACAATCTCTGGGAACTAATTACACAAAGACTAGCAATTTCAAGGGAGCGTGCAAGTGGATTACATCGATTCCAGTACTAAACCACCACTAACATTAACCTAGGTCTCCATCCCATACATACATACATACATACATACATACATACATACATACATACATACATACATACATACATACATACGTACGTACATACATACATACATACATACGTGCATACATACATACATACATACATACATACTTACATGTTAGTAGAAAGCTCTTAGATGATAGTAACTTTGATCATCAGAGCAGTCTATCATGAACCCACAACCGGATTACAACCTTCCACTGTGAAGGGTATGCGTTTGCAATCCAGGAACAGGAAATATCAACCAAATATCCGATGCAGATAAGCAGTAAAATGTGACAACCTTTGCAGACTTTGCGGAGTTAACACTGAAAACATCACTCACATCATAAGCAGATATCATTACAGTATTAATTATCAATGAGACATGATGTTGGAGCGAGGACACTATATAATAAAATCCGTCGGAAGGATAACCCAGAGGACAAAGAAATAACAACCCGCAGTAGGGTAGAATCCATAGCCACTCATAATAAATAGGAATACTGGTGGAATGTACCAGTGAAGGTCTCAATAAAATGTAAATACGATAGACCTAATATAATGATTTGGGATAAAGAAAAGAAACTGTGTACAGTTGTGGAAATCAGCTAACCAGCGGACGTTAACAAAATGTGGAAGATCAGTGAAAAGTAGAATACCTATGTCGAATTATTGAGAAATCTGCAGATTACAAGTTCGTGTTTATACCTGTTATTATTGGGGCACTAGGATATGTAGCACACTGCCTAAATACCAGTCTTCAGAAACAACAAAAGAGGAGGCTGATTCGAAGACTACAGATCCATTCCATCATTGGAACTGTAAAATTCTGTAAAACTTTCCAGATGTTTATCATTTATGTGTATATGAGCGTGTCTACATATACAACTATATGCATGAAAAAACATACATAAAGCAAACCATACAAATCTGCGGGTATACATACATACAAAAATACCCTGTGGATGTTGTTGAAATTCCAGTGGAGGAGCCTTGGATCTAGGTTAGAAACCAGCTCTTTCTGTATTGGCATAAAATTTTGAAATATAACTGAATAATGACATACATACATACATACATACATACACACATGCATACATACACACATACATGCATACATACATACATACACACATACATACATACATACATACATACATACATACATACATACATACATACATACATATATACATACATACATACACGCATGCATGCATACATACAGGTACAGGAGATTGCAACAAAGAACCTGTTGAACAAGAGAGACAGTGACGGTCTTGTAATCTCAAAGCGCAACCGCATGTGTAGGCTATGTCATGTTTCTGTGGAAGATACTATGCATGGAATTAACAGCTATCCTTAAATGTCGTCACGGTACTATCTCCCAACGCGGCACGATGCTGTTGCTAAAACAATTTAGAATGCCATCCGCAAAAAACGACTGTCTTGAAATAAATGTAAAAAACCCCTCTGTTATGAAATACATTCATAAACATCAACTCAAGGAATACTGGTGGAATATTCCCATCAAAACTTCTGTCAAATGTAAGCATAACAGGCCGGATACAGTTGTTTGGGACAAGGGGCAAAAGTGTGTCTCACCATAGAGGTTAGCTGCCCTGTAGATATAAATATTTCTTTGAAAATCAAAGAGAAGGGTGTTATCTATGGACAACTTCGAAAGCTCCAGCTTCTATATTCAGACTATGAATTCATATTCATACCAATAATAATTGGAGCACTACATTTTGTTAGTAAATGTTTAAAGGAGAATCTGGATAAACTGGGATTTCCAAAAAGAGAAATTGACCGGCTGACTCATACATTACAAGTCCAAACTGTGAGTAGAACAGTAAAAATATGTAAGACTTTTCTCAAGCTCCAAGTGTGAATTTGTGTTAACTACATCCCAAAGATAGAGCCTTGTATCTTTGTTGGAAACCGGCACCTTCCTCAGTGGAAGATTTATAATAATTAAAAAACAGAAGAGGCATACATATATAAAGAGATATACATCAGGACATTTCTTCAGAATTTATTATACATGAAATTTCAGATAAGAGAGTTTACTCTCCTGACTAAGCTAAGAGAAAATAAGGTAGTAAACCAAAGATAACAATTGAAATCAAATCTGTCGTGCGAAGAAATGTCATTGGCTCTAACGAAAATTGTTTTCGATATTTGCAAGGAAGAGAACTTGCGAAATTATAATGCAAGAAAATGTGCGTGTCTATGCTGGCAAAATGCGTCTTTTACGCTTTTTTTTTTTTTTTTGTATTGAACACAACATATATCAGTTTTATTACGTCTCACCAGAAAACCATAGCGAAAATGCATTTAAGAAGGCCTCAAAAGTATTAGAAGATATACTTTTTGTATGAAAATAAAGTGAAAATATTCGAATAGATAGTACAAACTGTAGGCATTCTAAATTTCGGATCTTCATTAATTAATATTGGAGGTAGAAAATAATCTTTAAGGATTTTATACCATGCCGGAATACTAGGACTAAAATGGCTGACGCGGTATATTTCAATGTGTATTTTCATTTCCTTTTACATCAGTTTAAATTTTAGAAGTTCTCACCCTTGTGTCTTTCGAAAACAATTTTGATTAACGTTATTGAATTTTTACATTGCTGTTTTCATTTACGATTATAAATTTTGATAAAATATCCAATTCAGCTCACCACAGTATGCTTGTATGTGTATGCATGTAATATACATATATATACATATACGCATATGTATGTGTATGTGATGTGTGCTATATGTGTATCTATACAAATACATGTATATATATATTTATATATATATATATATATATATATTATATATATATATATATATATATATATATATATACATGTATATATGCACATATAAATATATATGTATGTGTCTGTGTGTGTCTATGAAAAATTATACATTATATCGTATTAAACTAGGGATTTCAATCCAATTTTATGAAGTGTGTTAATGGAAAGAAATTTCTTTTAACAAGCTAAGAAGGTAAGTGTTATTACCCTTATATGAAATTATGAAAGATGCAGAAGAGATGACAAGTTTAGCCTATTATGATACTTAATCACGGTACAGTATAGTGGAAAATGCTGTCCATCCTTAGATCTATAAATCAGGTTCAGAAAAACTTCTTGTCAGCAGATGAATAAACACCATTGTGACTTTGGATATATATAAGTAGGTATCAATGAGATATTCTCTTTTTCAGTTGTGACATTTCACGTGCATACGACTGTATTATATCAAATAACATTCATATCAAGATGCACTCCTGTCTTGTTATATTTTCCATATCAAAGCTAAGTTATTTCAAACATGCAATGACGTTATGATCAATACACAGAAGTGGTGAGAAATAAGATAAAAACTACAAAGATAAACAAACCAACCAATTTTGGTAAATACCTTACTGAGACCTATTATGATTATAGTTTGGTTTCAAATGGCTTTATCGGATCAAGAAGTACGAGATATTGTGGTTTTTGATGATTTCATTGTTCTCTTTGAAGATTCTCTTATAAGCTCTTATGACCTTTATTGCCTGAGGCGTTTCTATGTCTATGGACATTTAGAACTGGCAAGAAGTTCATGCACTTCAGCATGACTAAGGATCGGTCTTACGCTCTTACACAACAACATATTCAGTTATTTCAGTGATACATATTTCGCATTATGTGAAATACTAAAATAAAAACCTAAATAAATATATGCAGATTTATCATCCTCTCGTTATAAACGGTGAACAAGAATTAGAAGATAAAGCGCATATATTTAAGGATTGAAGTGCTGCACTTTTCGATAATAATATTAATTAATATACTATTTTATTTCCAATCATTTTGCGTTGGGTATTTTTTTGGGGGGGGGGGCAATTAAGGACATTTTTATACCAATAATTATTTTCTGGTAAATTATATTTGTATCATATTGTAATGAATGCACAACGCTTTCTTCGCTACTTTTTAAAATATTCTATAAGTAATTTTATCGTAGCCTTTCGGGAGAGAAGCTTTCGATTATCAGGTTCTTGAGGGAAAGCCACTTGAAACCAAGCATACAACAAAAATCAACAAAACAATGGTAGAGTTCCTTAACAATTATTTTTCTTTCTTGGCTAGATGCAGTAGAAACATGAGCAAGGGTAGAATATCTGGGGGTTCATTTCATTTGGTGGAAGGGGCTGGTTAGTATAATAATAGCGACTATAATTAATATGTAAGATTACTGTAGTAAGATTCCTGTCCATTTGTAGACACGAAACTGGTGAGTTTTCGTGAGATACTAATCCGAACAGTAGATAACAACTCATTCCGTGGCAAGAATGTATCAATATAGTATTTAAAATTAATAATAAATACGCTACAATCTGATTTTCCTACCTATGATTTTCATTTTTAGGTGGGAAGCATTTTTTTAATATACACGTTTACACTTCGCTTCCAAGTATATCTCGATAGTTGTCATGTGTTTTATTCTTGGATACATACATTCGATCTAAGTTGATTGGGCTCCTACCTTGTTCAGGAGAAATTTTAAATTATTCAAAAACAATCAGCTTAGATGAGATCTAAGTGTCAGTTATTCTCCCAACGCTCTTCTTCCCGTTCATTGAGAAATTACTGATTGCTTACTGATTTCATGAACGCAAAACGCGAGATATTCAACAGTAAAGACAATCAACGTTAGAACTATAATATACTCCTGTTTCAAAACCTTGTCCTGTACATTGAAATCCGAATAAGAATACTTTTCCAACGCAGTATTTGGTGGAATTGGTCCTACAGCACAATACCACAATCAAACGAACGGCATTCGAATAAGAGCAAGGAATCAATAACCTACACGAAAAAAGAATAATTCACATACGCATTATGTTCTTGTACAACCCTTTCCCTGAACAAATATTTGTAAAAGAGAAAATATACTTTTTATCAACTAAGCAAGCGACCATCTAATCCAATATTTATTTCTTGTGAATTATTTAATTGATAAATACAAATACATGAGGGGTAGATAGACAGCTGGCTACTGTTGAAGGGTCCTTTCTCTGTGTTTGCTGGACCTGTTTTCCACTTTTTCTTCTTGTTTACGTACTCCAGTACGAACATTTCGGATTGTTTGAGTGTCGATCAGAGGACAGAGCAGAAGATCCGGAAAGAGTTGGATGAGTTTAATGCTGATTACGAATGTACGGCAACTCGGAGAACTCACCCAGATCGTTCTGATTACTAAAGAACTCCTGAAGTTTTTGGTAAGATCCAGGCCATGATTGATAACGATCCCTTCCAAGTCAATCAGGTACAACGCCTGGGATTTGTGAGCGTCTAGGTTTCTTATCAGGCAGGTAGTGTATGAAGATGGGAATATAAGATGGGAAAGGGCCAATTTTATCCTAAGCTATCAAATACATGAGGAAAGGCCGCGCTACGAAGCTTCTGAACAAACTCAAGCATCCCCTGCAACCGAACATGCTTTGGTTTTTCTCAGACGAGAAAAATATCTGCTAGGATCACATGGGGAATACATAGAAATACTGTTGGCTTGCTGTGTCCCCAAAACATTTACTGAGAGTGATAAAAATCAAACATCTAATCTACATCGTGGTGTTTGGAGTGGTCACTAGTGATGGAGAAGTTATGCCTCCATTCATCTTCACACACGGCCTCAGACTCAACACCGAGGCCTACACTAAGTATCTATAGAAGATAGTGTTTCCCTGGATCAATCGGGTAACTGCTTCAAGACACTGTGTCTGGCAACAAGACTCTGCACCACGTCACATAAGCAGGAGAACCCAGTCATGGCTGTCAGGCAATTTCTGCGATCACATCACCCCTAACATCTGGCTAACTTACTCCACAGACTGCACCCCACTTGTTTATTATGTGTGGGTGTAGTTGAGCGAAGACCAGCAAAATTCCTCGTAACAACAAAGATAAACTGAAGGCAAGGATTGTGGCAGCATTCATCAGTTTAAACAAGGAGACCGTCCAGAAGATTTCCAGGAGAATCCGAAGTCGTCTGGAGACCGTGGTTGAAGCCAACTGCGATTTATTGAATAAATTTGCTATTTAGTATTTCAAAATATTTTTACGTAAATTTGGCAAACATATCTGCGTAGTTTAGACGACAATTTATTCACCGCACCCTGTATATACATTTATACACATATATCAATTAATGTTGGGATCTGAACTCTGAATGAAAATAGCCTAAATACAACGAGATATTTCGTTGGACAAACTAACTTTTCTAAATCTTAAAATATGTTTCATTTCTGCGATGAAGTTGCGCATCCGATACAAGCCAATTTTATTAACAACTAATGTTAATCATTTAGATGCCTGATGAACAACGTATCACATATTTTCAAGTTTTTCAGCCTGACAATATTTGGATATATTCATATTGCACAGTTTGTGCTAGAGTACTACTTTTCGAGATGTATATGCATACACACACGCACACATACATACATACATACATGTATATATATATATATATATATATATATATATATATATATATATATATCTGGAAAATCCTGGAGGGTCTTGTCCTAAACTTTGGCATTCAAAGTTACCCCAACCGCAAAACGGGGCGCCGCTGCGTGGTGCCAAGGATTCCAACATCACCATCAAAATACAGGTCCAGATACTGCAACAGCTTGGGTTTCAGAGGACCACAGCTCTTTAACATCCTCCCTAAATGCCTGAGAGACTTACATGGTGTGGATGTGGGTTTCTTTAAAACTAAACTGGATCTCTTCTTGTTGGGAGTCCCAGATGAACCTACCTCACGATAGGAGACGCGGATGCGGGCAGCAGCATCGAACTCCCTTGTTGATCAAGTGCCACGTATCAGAGATGGATTCACAAACTAGTGTAGCTCATTCAGCGGTGGTGCCCCAGCATGGCCGCGGCCTTCGGGCTAAAACATTTTTAAGGATTTAAGGATTTTAAGGATATATATAATGAGAATGTTTAAAATCCATCAAGTATACGCACAAATATATATATAAATAGGTATATATGTATCTACATATATATATGTATATATATATATATATATATATATATATATATATATAATATATATATATATATATATATATATATATATATATATATATATATATATATATATATATATATATATATATGTACACATACATACATATACACATATATGAGAAGTTTACAAAACCCTCGGAGCAAAGACTGTTGCTTTCATACATTTTAATAAACTGAATACAAAATCGTCGAATCACATAGAAAAGAATATATTAGTTCAACCATCAAATAAATCTAATAATTTAATCTTTCCTAAATTGCTTTTATTTTCCGTACATTTCCAAATCTATTGGTATTTTTCAAAAGAAATTAGATAATGATTTTAAATTATTTAGTGATTCAATAAATCAATATACATTTGATTTAATTTTAATTTTAATGCTTTATATTTTAATTCGGTTTCATTATACGGGATTCCTTTGGAAGAATAGATATCTTAATGCTTCTGATATTATGTATCATGTAGAGGTGATTTGCAATTCTTCGTATTGATCATGTGGAAGAAAGTAACTAGTTCTTAACATAAGGCTAGTATATGTACACGAAGATTTAATTCATAAATCTCTCCGAAGAACTGATTTTTTCCGAACGATGCGTGGTCACTTTGTCACCATTCTCTAAATTAAACTATATTAATTTCAGTTAAATAATTAATTCACATGCAGATACCTGTATATTAATATAAATGATAGACTCTTGTTGATACTATATTGTGCAAAGTTAGTAAACTAATATGGCGGCTGTAGGTATTTGAAGTGTCTCTCCGGATTATACGCGGTTCCGAACCATCAATGTCTGGAATGTCGATGTTGTACCTGTAGTGCCCAGTTACCGAAATCCTTTTTAACTTAATCATTGCCTCAAGTTACCTAGCTTAGAAAAACCATGATCCATAAATGTGTGATACATTACAACACGGCAATCAACCGTATTTTTGTGTATAAATATTGTCTTCGTTATCTCTCCGTACAGATGCTTCTGGTAAGAGTGCTGTGAGGAATGTTGTAAATTTTATCCCATGAAACCAGGTTTCAGGTGTGATGCATTCACATCACAAAATCTCTGTTGGATGTTAGAAACAGTAGGGCTCCAAATTAAATATTGGATTGTCGTAAATTCTTTCAACTTTTTTCAAAAGAACAATAAACAGAAATCTAAATGGATATTAGAACTACAAAAATTATAACACAATGCGAAAAAAAGTAGTTTTTGTGTTAATTCAAAACGCATAGGAAATTATTAAAAATCGGGGAATTTTTCAGACAATACATTAGAATAATTACTCATCGACTTTAAGCTATGTTAGTCCTGTTAGTGATATTTCTTCCATTCATCTTTCCCTAGTTAACCTGTTGTGTAACACGACAATGTCGAATAGACTAAGTTCTCTAATCCTCAATGTTGCTAAAGTTGATATTCTGCTTAGTGAATACATCACTATTAGCATAGGTATGTAGATATATCCACAAAGTTATTAGAAATTTATATCGTATTCGTAAATCTTATAACCTCTTAGGTGAGAGGATAAAACATATTTTCTGGGAGTTAGATTATTTGGTAACAACCTACCCTCGCAAAACTGTATTAATGATGGTATTTTAACTCATAACGATAAATTTACACATATACATACATACATACATACATACATACATACATGCATACATACATACATACATACATACATACATACATACATACATACATACATACATACATACATACATACATACGTACAAAATTGTACACACTTTTCTCAAGTTGAAAATGTGCCGTTGTTTTCGTTATGTAGATAGCAAAAAAAAGTTATAAAAATCATCTTTTATCAGGATGTCGTTAACCTTCTATGGAAGAAGGTTTTTTTATAGTGTGTGCGAGCGGTTTTCCATTTATATATATATATATATATATATATATAATATATATATATATATATATATATATTATATATATATATATATATATATATATACATATATATATGTATATATATATATATATATATTATATATATATATATATATACTTATGTATACATACATATATATATATATATATACGTATATATTCACATATGCATACACACCTACATACATACGTATACATATGAAGACACCTGAGCGATTGTACATGTGTTTACATGTCGGTAATATTCAGGGTAATCGCGGTATAATCATTTGCTAGCAATCTGCAGATAAATATATTAGGTAATATATGCATTACATAAGTAATGTGGGACCCCTTTCATTCGTTTACACAAATGTTCGGACCTGTATGAGTGTGAGTATATGTGTCTGCGTGTGAATGTGTGTGAGAGTGTATTGAACTGTATCTTGGCAGTATATGTATGTTTATGGCTTATATAATAATAAAAACCTACGTTATAATATACAAGACGACATTCTAGCACTACAATTTCATTTGGTTGCTAACTGGCCGCTTGTAAATAACTAATACGCGAGAAGTTGCTTTCATCATCGTATGTAAGCTGAGCTAGAAAATAATATCACATCATTTCAAGACGGTAAATATTTGCCCCGTGGAAAATATTCGTAGATTAAGGAATTTGGAAAACAAATGAAGATACCATATTATCAATCTATTAAGTGGCTTTCATTGTATGACTGAACGACATGGAATAAGCATGGTAGTCTAATTTGCATCAGCAAAAGAAAGGTAAATAATATCTCCACTCAACGTTACATTCACAGTAATTGTGCAAAGATTGCAACTGATTATGTGTGCTGCATTTCACACACAGTAATGATAAGCAAAACTGATACCGGACAATGTCATTAGACAGTATGCTCACGAGTTAAAATTAGTGCCTTCAATATTTCTAATGCTCTGGGCCACCTCTATACATCATGTTCGGTTTAACACTCTCAGAAGACGATAACATCTAAAGTTAGTGTCACATATCGAATATGTGAGACGATTATATTTCTCGTCTGCCATTGATGTCAGTAGGAGTTTGTGAATAGCTTACGGTTAAATATGTTTTCTTGTCTTCCAAAAAACCCGCCATCGATTTATTTTTGCAGCCTGACCAATCTAAATATTATGGAGGTTTTTGGCTTCAAAACCAGATGAATTTATATTTTGATTATCTGTAACCACAAGCTATGTTTAGCGTGTCAAAATTGAATTTCTCATGCAATCGAAAACAAAAGCTTACAAGCTGAAAAGTTGAAACAAATAAGCAAAATAGGAAAAACATGAAGTGAAAAGACGCGAAACTTTCTCTGCTTTTAAAATAACATTCAGACGTATCTTACTGTTGATCATGATGTATAACGTAATATATTTACTTGCATAATTTATTTATTTACTTTTTTCTTTATATATAAGTTATATATGAACGAAGAATTTTAGGTTGTGGAATGCTGGATGCGAAACCAAAAGATGATGTTATCTAACACGAATGGAAACTCTTCACGAGAAAGTACAGAAGACATAACGAGATTGTTATTCTTCTGCTTCTGACTGTAGTTACAATGTTTAATACTGTAATTATTCTGATCAATGCATTTTGTTCTATCTGTTATTCTACACATACTGAATCCGGGAGAATGTGGAAACAAAAAATTAAACTAGGTTTTAGTAAGCAGAACGAAATGAAATACAATATCAGATTTAAGTAGTTAAATTTTTTATAGTAACAAAAAGAGAATTATTTGTCACTAATCCGTCTTTAATTCAACATTTACCTTCAGAAAAGTTTATTGAGTGTGTCTTAAATTAATTAAATCAGTTTCAAATGCATTAAGAAAATGATTTATAAGAACCGAAAATGTTCATATCTTTGTGTATATCCATTTCTAACGCTGATATACTCTCTCTTTTACTCTTTTACATGTTTCAGTCATTTGACTGCGGCCATGCCGGAGCACCGCCTTTAGTAGAGCAAATCGACCCCGGGACTTATTCTTTTTAAGCCCAGTACTTATTCTATCGGTCTCTTTTGCCGAACCGCTAAGTGACGGGGAGGTAAACACACCAGCATCGGTTGTCAAGCAATGCTAGGGGTACAAACACAGACACACACACACATACACATACATACATAGATATACATATATATACATATATACGACAGGCTTCTTTTAGTTTCCGTCTACCAAATGCACTCACAAGGCATTGGTCGGCCCGGGGCTATAGCAGAAGACACTTGCCCAAGATGCCACGCAGTGGGACTGAACCCGGAACCATGTGTCTGGTTAGCAAGCTACTTACCACACAGCCACTCCCGCAGAAGTTTTTAGAAAGTTGATTTATATTGCCCTAAATGTATTGCTGCTTCTCATGACGTTCTGTGCATAAGGATGAAAAGCCAAGGTGACTTCAATAGGATTTAAATTCGTAACAAACAGCGATGTATCAAAACACCACCTGTCATCCCATTTGCCTCGCTACAAGTTTACCAGAACTGATGCCATCAAGGCATAGTGATTATGTTTTGTCTCTTCTAAAACATTCAGCATGTCAAAGTACCTATACTGTTAATAAATAGAATTATTTAAAGCAGAAGCATTTTCAGCTGAAAGGTTTAGAGTTCATTTCTACTCTATGGCACTTCACTATGCCTCCGGACCGACCGAAGCCTCGTGAGAGAAAAAGAGGGAAACTAAAAGAAGCCCATCGTGTAAAACCACCTTAAATGTAAAAAAGTAAGAATCGCGTAATGCACGAGAAAAACGTGTAAGTTGCATCCAGTTTCGGTTAAATGCTGTGAGTTTGTGGCTAGCTCTGCCGTGACATATCTGGTTAAAACTGAAACTAAATAGAAACTGTTTCCAGAAAGACTGTTTTTAAATGCTTCCTCACATGTACGTAAGAGTTAAACCACAGAGAGATTTGCAAATCATCACTGAGAAGTGAAGCACAATATTTGATACTTGTTTGTGATGAATATAATTACATGTAGCATGCTAAGTTGGCAACACGGAGAATTGAAATAATTGCGTGACCCATATAACACGGGTGTTCTCTCATTGTATCACTACCACTTGATACCACTGGAAGGGACGATAAAGTCGTTAGGCGAAGAAATACTTCAGATCCCCAGTCGACAACTAATGAAAAATGTGTCCGTTTGTGCAAGCTATATGCAAAATAATAATAAGTTATATTAGGCTATTGGCTACTGTCAATCTCTAAGCTTCCACATGATTTCATGAACACGTAGAAGGAAAAATATAGGTGTGTATTCTGGCCATAAATATATTTTCACACTATAACTAATACAACGTTCTCTATCTTGCATTCATTAAAATTAATGGAATAAATTTAAACAAAATCACACAGACACACACAAACATGCGTCCACACCTAAATATGCGCACATGCATATCTATATATTTGTGTGTGTGCATCAGTGTGTGTGGGTACGTGTGTTTGTATGTCTGTGCGTATGCCCATATGCTCACACACATATATATACATACATGTGTGTGTACATATACATACATATACACATAAATACATATTTGTGTGTATGCGTATGTGCGTGTGTATGCCATATATTTTCATGTATATTCCTGCATATAAGTTTATACATGCACAAATAGAATTCAGATTAATCAAAGACTAAAGAATAAATTACACAAGGTAAACTATAACCCAGGCCACCGAATTATTTCTTCTGTTGTAGACTGACTGTGAAGGCAATTTCGCCCATTAGTCTATAGTATTATATTTATATATGTCTCTGTATGTATGTGTATGTATGCGAGCGTTCATGTATGTATATAAGATTGTGAGTGTGAGTATATATATATATATATATATATATATATATTATATATATATATATATATATATATATACATATAGATATGTATGTATGTATACAAAAGAGAAACGATTTTCTTCGAAACATTCTGTTTTATTAATAGATTTTCAATTACATTTATTCTTGTTTTTTTATAATTATAATAATAATTATTCTTGTTTTTTATTCTCTATCTATACAGGGATAGAAGTAGACAATCAGGCAGACAGATAAACGAAACGAACTAAAAAAAAAGGAAGAAAGCCATGGAAAGTCAATAGGAAAAAGAAGTAAAGAATAATCTTATATTATATAAATCTATTTGATTTTTAGAAATCAACATAAGTCGAACAAGCTTGTTTTCAAAATCACCATTCCAGCCATAAACATCCCACTTAAATTGATATTGAGGATTATAATAGACAATATTTCATACCTTTGTGTAGGAGGAAAGTTTGTCAGGAATTCCTAGCAGATCGAGTGACCAGACTCCTTGAAAGTATATATGTTTGGAATGTTCCCGTGTATGTGTTTGTGTGTATGAGTGTGTATGTGTGTATATGTGTGTGTGTGCGCGCGTATGAGTGTATGCGTGCGCGTTTCTTTGTTTATGTGCACCTATGTATCAAGTTAAATGGCGAAAGTAGAAAATGCAAATATTTTTTGCGTTCAGGAAACAAATTATTTGTTTATTCTGTTAGTTTAAGATTTATATTTATATATTCATTCACATAAAAGAGAGAGACAGAAAATATATAAATAAATAAAATATTGTCAAACTTTTCACATATATTTTCTCTCATATTCTTTTTATTTTTGCTTTGCTATTTCGTTCACTTATTCGACAAACTCATGTTTACATCACAATCTGTATAGATAAATTCATGTATTAGCAAAAGGAGTCATTTTTCTCCTCCTCTGGCAACTCTTCTCAGAATAAATTCTGAGGCAATGATGATGCGTGACGGCATCAAATGTCATCGAGTACAAAACAAGTAATTTGCTAAAACATAGCGAAAATATTTCACATTTCCTCGACTTTTAAGTTGCAAAACAAATGCAAAAGGAAAAAGAAACAGAGAGTTGGGGATAATGTTCTCAGCGGCATGAAGGTAAACCCTTCGTAAATATAAGGAATATTTTTCTTCTTTAATATTTGCCCGAGGGGGATTGAAGTTTTGACGTAAGTTTCAAACTCTGACATCTCGAAGAAATTAGTTTTAGTTTTGCTGTATCGTATATTTAATTATTTTTATTTTGCCTCATTGCTTCTCGTTATTCTTTATTTTTCTAGTTTTTCTTTCCCCTGTGAACAATCTGCCCATCATCTTAAGTATTCGTCATTTACCAGAATGGATGTTTTTCTTATAATTCCACTGTAAACAGACATCAGCGTTGCCTATCCCTGAATAAAATCTTCAAAACTATTCTACAAAAAAAGCAAAGAATACGTCGCTTTAACTGAAAACAGTCGTTTCAGATTAAATAGAATTAGGTCTGATTTTAAAGTTAGGTTTATATTTTTCCAATGGAATCTTCAAATGTACTACAGTTAAACGGGTAAAACAATTTAGTCACAAAAAAAATAATAACTCGTTTTTGTTTCTTTCGAAATAATCATTCTTACACTGGTACCAGGCTAATTATTTGTGGGGCATTAGTATAGTTGTTTTTTTATTCTGTTATTCCATTGAACTCATTTTATTGATTTTAGCTGAACTAATTTTAACTGGATACCAAAGAGTGTTCTTATCCGAAAATAATTTAATGAAACTAAATGCAGATATGTGTTATTATTAATCATTAATATCTCAATTTGAAGTAAGGCAGCGAGCCGGAAGAAGCATTACCGCGCCAGGAAAATGCTTTGCGGTATTTTGTGCATCTTTAGGGGTTTTTTTGTTTAAAAGCCGCCGAGGTCAACTTTACTTTCATCTTTTTGAGGTCAATAAAATAAGTAACCGCTTACACGATATTGCTGGCCTTGTATCAAAATTTGAAATCAACATATTGTTCGGAGTTGATGAATTGAAAAGTTAGATAAGTTGTAAGTAACTTTATCTGATTATGGTGGGGAAACTTTCAAAGTAAATCATGAACTCAAGAAGTGGTCAAAAACTGATTCAGTGGCCTACTTAGAGGTCACATCATCAGCCTTAACTCCTTTTTCGAGCGTCTATAACTTGTGACGAAACTGTTTTCATGGACAGACGAATTGATCCAAATGTTTGCAACTCTGTAAGAATTTCTGTTTTGCAGATTTAGCCTATCTGAATCCCACGACAAATTAATTTTCCTCTCGCACAACCATGCAGTATACGCATACACAAACCAAAGACGGATCCTCTTCATGTTCACCTGTTCGTCTGGAAATGGCAATCTAGGTCCTTCAAATCACACCTTATCGTCTTAAATATCTACAAGGTCACAATTATTAGCCATTCCATGGTACCCAGATAGACGGGATGGTCACAAATCGGATGTTTTAAATTTTTTAACAGCTTTATCAGGTTCTACCCGGGTTTAATAACACCAGTAGCACTAACATCACCAACATGAATGGAATGTACTGTGGAATAAATATTGCTTTCAAATTTTTGAACAATTTATGCATAGTATTTAGAGTAACCTTCATAATTTTATTGAATTAGGTGCATATTTTGCATATATATTCAAGGCAGGCACTGCCTACCTTGCCTATCTAGGCAGCAAGTTTTGATATATATATACATACATATATATATATATATATATATATATATATATATATATATATATATATAAGACAGGTGGTGTAGACAACTAACAGATGTATTAGTATAACGCTCGGGAAGTGAAAAAGTCCTTAACGCTTCAAGCCTACGCTCTTCCACATTAAGGAACATAGAAAGAAACAATGAGAGAAAATAAAGAATGTGTAGTGGTTACACTTACGTATATATGTATATACATAGGTTTGTGTGAGTATTCTTCTATTTAGTGATGTATTCTTAAGTCTATTTAAGCTGAAAATCATATTTAAACTTTTAGTAATTTGAACAGGAATAATGTTATGCGACTGTAATTAATACTAAATTTTATAGTTTTGAAATGAAAATACAAACACTAGAAAAATAACGAAATAAGTAACAAGAACTACGAACATCAGCTCCTCTTCATTCCCCCCTTTTTTTTTTATCTTTCAGTAAAGTTTAATTTGGTACATGTTTTCGTTTATGGTGTGGTCTTCAGGAAATCTAAATAGCGAAAGAAAGAAATAATTTTCTTTATATTTTCTCATTTCGTTAGCTTGCTTTGTCATTTAATATAGGAATAAAGAAATATGCACTTGGTTTCATCATGTCATAAACAAACAAACAATAAAAAAAAACTAAAAGAAACTCATCAGTCGGAAATCAAGATAGCATCGCACCGGGAGCCATGGAAAGGGAATGACGAATTTAAGGAAACCTAAAGCAGCAATATTTGACACTAACTGACGGAAAAGCCTAGAAACGGATCTGAAAGACTTTAACAATTACCCTTAAGCAGTTCATTTTAGTGAGACTACACACACAAAAAAAATCTGCTTTCATTTATTTGACACTGGGCGTATCCATCGGCTATAGTTGAATGACTAACCAATTCCTTATTCTTTAACAACACTTTAGTGACTTTGTTTTCTATATTATCATCGAATAATTATAAAGAAAGCAAATTATCTTCTGAAGGGGCAACCAGAGAAATGTTATTTTACACTCACCAATAGATTTAGTTTCCCTTGCATATAATGCCCCGCGAAAAATGAAACTCTAAGCAATTTTTTTCTTTAAGAAACAATGTTACTGATTAAAAGGAGCCAAATTTTAGAACTTTAATCTAATATGCAACCATGCTTTCACAAAGATATGTAGACTTTGAGCAAACTCTAGAACTTTAGTCTGGCATCTCATCGTGCGAGGAGTATCAGCTAAATTCATGTTACCGCAAAGATTATATACTCCTAGACATAGGAAGGATGCATAAGATAATTCACTTCTGAAAACAGCCAAAGGAAGGAAAGAATGGTTAGTAACAACTGAAATGTCTTTCATCCGTGAATTGATCATTAAAGACCTATGAAGAAGCCAAGATATTTAATCGACTACTCAATATCCTCGCCAAAATATCTGATCGTGCATCTACTCATCATCATTACTGCTGCTACTACTACTACAACTAATACTAATATAAATACTACTACTAATACTACCACTATTACTACTACTACAACTGCTACTACAACCACCACCACTAATAATTATTATGATTATGAAGATGAGGATGATGATCATGGGGTAATGGTGATGATGATCATGAGTCGGTGGAGGAGGAGGAGGATCATGATAATAATAATAATAAGAAGAAGAAGAAGAAGAAGAAATAGAGCACTCAGTGAGAGCAAACCTCCGCCAAGACAACACCAACGTCCTCTCAACGATTAGTTGGGAATGATTTTTAAAATGAGAATATCTGAAATATACTCAACTGCTCTCGCAAGCAAGAATACTAAGAGCGAACCCGATTGCTCTCAGAAATTATGTAAAAAAAAAACCGAAAGTAATCCAGAATCCTTGTCCGGTACCTGATCGATTCCAATGGTAGTCATGGAATGTGAAGGTGGGTGTGCAAGCAGTGTTTGTAATGCTGTGTGTGTGTGTGTCGTCTGCAGTAAAATAGTGACAGTTTTCTTTGTGAAGGCCTTTTTTATTCTATCCGCTGAAATAGTGTATTTACGACCATTAATGACTATGATTATCCGTGCCTGAAAGAAAACGAAAAGGACCTATATACGATGCTGTTAACATAGGTTTAACAGCATCGTTGCCCACAAAAACGTGAGTCGAAGAAGTAAAGCTTCCTTCAAGGCAGAGCTAGAAATGCAACTGTCACGTAGGTCAAAGGCTTTAAACAGGAGCGATATATTCAAAATTGGTGAAGCTAAAAATTGTCGAGGATAACTTAAATCTATTATTGTTACTGAATATGTTAGTGTTATTTAATTTCTGAACGGTTTTGCTTCGGTTGTTTATGTAGTTTGATTTCTTTATCCATCAGTTTCTACTAAGATAGAGACACGAATAAAACGAAAATAAAACTTTGGAAGCAACAACGCCGCCATAGCTTACGTGGAAACCATGAGCGTACTTTCAAGGGAGATAATCAATGAAAGACTTGAAAGTGAACGTAATATCGTAATACTTCATGTAAAGTAAATTAAATATGGAATTCTTGTCCAGTACCGGATCGATCCGAAAATCTAAGCAGTTCGTGCCTGTCCCGTGGCCAATCATCCCTGAAAGTTTCATCCGAATCCATCCAGCTGTTCTTGAGATATCTTGTCCACGAACAAGCGAACAATCAAACAATAATAATAATAATAATAATTTGTTAAAAACGGGGATGAAAGTAATTGTTGACTGATAGATGTAAATGTTCCCACTGATAAAAATCCACGATCAATGAATTTGACAAATCAAGTAAGCATAAGTACCTGGAAATAGAAATACAAAATATGTGGTATCTTATTGTAGGTGACCTAGGTATGATTAAAAGGGATGTCAGAAATATCTAGATAAGATCCCAGGAGAACCCTGTCTAAGAGAAATCCTATCCATTTATATGTCTGTGTTGTATTACTTGAAGATATCTCGCTACTTCCCATCCGCAAACTTTCAGTCATACTATAACATATCTTATCCTTCACTTGCCCCATGACGCTGGGTGTGTCTCGGCAAGTGGCTATAACAAACATGTAGATTGAAAGTAAAACAATAATAACAACAATAATAATAATAATAATAATAATAATATAATAATAATAATATAATAATAATAATAATAACAACAAAAACAACAACAACAACAGCAACAATAATAATAATAATAATAATAATAATAATAATAATAATAATAATAATAATAATAATAATAATAATAATAATAATAATAATAATAATAATAATAATAATAATAATAATAATAATAATAATAATAATAATAATAATAATAATAATAATAATGAGCTGAAACTAGAATCAATCAATCAATGACCACATCTCACTCCTCTGGAACTTCACCATTCAAACTGACAGGAAGATAGATGCAAATAGGCCAGACATTATATTGAAAGACTTCAGACAAAGAACATGCCTCCTCATTGATATGACTGTCCCAATCGATATAAACGTATCTGTCAAGACCTACCAAAAACGGAGCAAATATAAAGATCTTGAAATAGAAATCAGCAAAATGTGGAAGCTGAAGACTAAAACAATACCTGTTGTCATAGGTGCCCTGGGAATGTTAGCGAAAGGGACTGATTGCTACCTAACTCAGATATCAGGAAACCCCAAAATGGCAGAAATTCAAAAGATAGTGCTCATGGGAACTGCTCATATCCTACGCAAAATACTCTCTATGTAATCCCAAGGTTTAAAACAAACTTTTTTTTATTTACTTATTTATTTATTTATTTTATGTATTAGACATTCACTAGTACAACACCAAAAAAAAAAAAAACCCCAAATATATGGCACAGAACTTCCAACCTGTTGTCTCTTGAGGTCTCTGGGTGAGACTTGGAGCCAACTTGTACAGACATAAAACAAAAGTAAAACATATAATAATAATAATAATAATAATAATAATAATAATAATAATAATAATAATAATAAATGCCCTGATGAAGTACCAGGCAGTGGCTCTCATGGCTTCTGATCTTAACTGATTGGAAGTGTTATCATGTACATTGTTTTGTCTTGGTATAAAAGATGGGCTACAGCAAATATTCTGCTCAATACCACAGATTTGCTTGTCAGTTGTTTGACCTTAACCAGTTGAGCATGTCCCTTAGTGGCTGACGATATGTGCATCTCTGATCACGAGCAGAAGTAGTGGGGGAGCATCATAGCCATGTGTTGAGAGGGATTCGTTGGGGTTTGAATAGTTCACCTCTGGAAACATGGGTGGTTCTTTCAACATCCTTAAACAACCCTTATTCAGGGACCGTTTGAGCGGGATGGGCTACTCAACCTGAAGAAAATTCTAACTGGGCCCCACCTGCAAGGTCATGTGCTGTTTATCTTGATATGAGATCACCATGTCGCGCACATATGGTTGTGATGCATGTGCCTCGTGTACCTTTATCAGACGGGTAGTCATGATGGGTATATTGGGCTTCGTATATTTTACCCCAGTGTCACTTTGATGGCATGAACTGCTCTCTCACTCAATAATAATAATAATAATAATAATAATAATAATAATAATAATAATAATAATAATAATAATAATAATAATAATAATAATAACAACAATAATAATAGCAATAGCAAAAGGGGATGATTGCTACCTAACTCAGATACCAGGAAACCCAAAGATGTCAGAAATTCAAAAGATAGTGCTGGTGGGAACTGCTCATATCCTACGCAAAATACTTTCTATGTAATCTCAAGGTTTAAAACAAACATAATTTTCGTTTTTTTTAGACATTCACTAGTACAACACCAAAAAAAAAAGAAAAAACAAATATATGGCACACTAGGCATAACTACACCATGAACTTCCAACATGTTGTCTCTTGAGGTCTCTGGGTGAGACTTAGAGCCAACTTGTACAATTATAAAGCAAACGTCAAACATAGAATAATAATAATAATAATAATAATAATAATAATAATAATAATAATAATAATAATAATAATAATAATAATAATCCTTTCTGCTGTAGGCACAAGGCCTGAAATTTTGGGGAGGGGTTAGTCGATTAATTCTACCCCAACCCTCAACTGGTACTTATTTTATCGTCCTCGAAAGGATAAAAGGTAAAGTCGACCTCGGAGGAATTTAAACTCAGAACGTAGCAACGACGGACCAAATACCGCTAAGCATTTCCACCAGCGTAATTATCCTCGTCAATTGTTTTGCATTTTTTAAATCTACACGTTTTTAATGCAATCCCTCTATTCATGATTCAGTCAAAAGCTGCCACAGATGATCCAAGCTACCTAAAGTTAGAATTTCACTTAGGTAATGTGGGGGTTTTTTTGTCACTGGTATTAGATAAAATGCAAGTGTTTCCACTTTTCATAAGCATAAATCTATATTCAGTTGATCATTCAGATATATGTGTTTTTGAAATCCTTTCTTGGTGGGTTAAATGCTGTGCGCAAACATTTCACTTTTGGGAACACGAGCATCTATGTATGAACGTATATTCACCCACCACTAAATCAAGTTTATCATCATCATCATCATCATCATGCTAAGCAGTATACAATATAAAGTAATACATTACAATAAGATTTATATAAATTCTACGATAATATCAGGTTTCCTTAAATTTGCAGAGTATTTCCCATGTAAGTTTTCATTGCTTGAGGTAAATATAATTTATTATGTTCACCTTGATCTATATTGATCAAATATAGGAAAATAAATTTATGGTTAAATTCCTAATATATTAGGATTCTTTTAAGACTAAAAAAATCTACTCTTTTCATGTGTATATAATATGTATATGAAAGCTAATTGAAATTTCAGAAGCGCAAGTATATAACTGAATATACTCAATTATAAAAGGTTAACTTTTCGAATATTTCGTTTTTAGTATTTTATTCACCTTTGCTAAATTTTCCTAAATATTTTAGATAATGGTTTCTATGGAATCATGATCACAAAGAAAATAAGATTCATGCTGAAGATTTTCAAATATACATAATAGAGCTATGAAATTATTGATAAATCATTTCATATGTAATAAAATCTTGAGATGCTTCAATTTATTTGAATAGCTATGCTTTATGGCTCCATTAAAGAAATTATTCTGTTTTATGTAGTCAGTATGCAATGAAAGAATTACTTCTTGTCGATCATAAGATAGATTTTAGTATCATTTATAGTTAAAAATTGATTACTAAACTGGAAGTATTTGGAGAATTATATGTGCTTCATAAATCCAGCTATCGATTTCATACCAGACACGAATCAAACATGTAGAAGAGAGAAATCTTGATGGCAGTGTCGTTCACGCCTTTCTCAAGAGCATTATCAACGTAACTGAAGTAGAATGGCTGCAATTGAGAATCAAAAACCGAGTTGTCCGTACAAAGTTATCGATTTCCTTTAGGCTTGGTTCAATGTCATAAATGAAAGAATTTATGATCACACATAAACATACACGTTCACACACACACACACACACGGGCGCGCATATTTGTGTGTGTGTGTTGTAATTTCAGAGAAGTACCTTCAAACAAGGAAGGAAATAGTTCTCTCTTATTCTACTCTGCTCAATTTCACAGCTTGCTTCAAATGTATCACTGTCAATTCAAAAACTCAGAAACAAATAACTTATACACAATCAATTCGCTACCGTACGTAGTGTACATGTATTACTTATTTAACGGAACTCAAAACCTGAAACAATCAATTATAATATTTATAATACAAATATCATTTTTCAATTATACCCCCATTTTAGCTAAATATTCCTCCAGCGGTTCAGTAGGTCTTCAAGCAGAGTTATCTATATGTAGGGCTATTAGTAATTGCTACATAAATTTTCCAATATATTTTAATTTACATGTCATCATGTTGCTTGATAGACATACAACAATTTTAATGCACTTGCACAGTAGTAATAAATGTACGGCCATAGTGTTTAGTGAATTGTTATAAACTCTGCGGAAGTGTTACTATCTAGTGAATATCTAGTGAACAAGTTTTCATAATCTGATCATAGAGCTTCAGTGATGCTCTTTATGGTAAATTGATTCAACCAAACAGAAAGCAAAACACTCATGCCCTCTATTTGGAAGCAGCTTGCGCACTACAGCATATCACTCAAGTTATATAATATAACACTAGATCACATATGCATGAAAATGTTTTTGGCACCTCTAGAATAGGAACAGGCGTGGATGTCTGGTAGGAATATAGGTCCGAGTTCAGTCCTACTGCGTTGCACCTGCAGCTAGTATTTTCTAGTATAACCTCGAACCGACCAAAATCAGTGTAAGTGGTTTAGTAGACGGAAGCTGAAAAAAGTTCGTTATATACATGTTATATACACGTATATACACGTACAGGTATATACATGTATATATATGTGTGCATATCTGTTGCTAAATCCTGCTTCAGTACTTCATAGTGTGCAGCAGTCACAGTGGTTGTGCTGTGGCTATGATAGCGAGGTATACGCCATGGCATGTCAAACCAAAGGATTACCTCGCGAAAGCTTGTACGTAGCCTATTTGCTAAAGGTTGAAATCGAGCTAAACTGAAGAGGTAATAAATAGCCTACCCGCCTAGCTAATGGGGTGGCTTCGTATTAAAAGCTAAAATAATACAAAGGAATAGGCCTCAGTATCCTGCAGATTAATCGGACTTCTCTATGGCGATGGAGCGAAATCAGAGCTACCAGAGGCTGCTAAGAATCTAAGGTACCAATAGTTCACCAAAGAATTAGAAAAAAACACTTGCCTTATGCACCTATATCTTCTGGTCTTTAAGAGGGAGAAGCGGAATGCCCCATCTAATGGAGAAGAATAAGAAAACCAAATGCGATGTGCTACGGCTCTGTGGTAGACGTCAACGGAAAAAATAAAAGTGAGACGGAGAAATAGCGAAAGGTGCGAGTGCAACAGATTGTATAATGTTCACCGTAAGCAAAGAACGGGCTTCGAAAAATTTTTCTTGCCAATTGCCTTTACCACGAATCGGAGTACGAAATATTAGTCTCTCAAAAATTGCCACCCAGAAAATCAGCTTGACTCTGTTCCCACAGGATACGAGCGTGGACGACGAAGTAGAAAAAATTCATTCTACCAAGAGCTACAGAAAGCGCTCGTGCACGGTTCCACGTATGCTATAGTGGCGGGAGATTTAGACGCAAAGGTTGGAAAATGACTGCAGAGAGTAAAATATGATGGTATATTTGGATCAAGAAAGGGAAACAAAAGGGAAGAAGATGTGTTTACCATGGTAGAAACTAGAAGGCTTTACATCTGTAATGGCCTCTACAGGAAGTAGCCTGGAAGATGATGAACCTGGACAGGAAAAAATGCTCAACACAAAAATGAAATTGACTACAGCCTAGACCATAAAAGGTGCATGTTGTAGGATGTCTCAGTAGTAATCCCATTCAGCACAAAAAGTATTGAATGATACGGGAAAAATTCGTGATGAGGACATGAGAAAAAAAAAGCTACGCATGTCTCAATAATTAAAATCAATGCGTCAAGTCCTTTGATGTGAAACACGAAAGTAAGAAGGAGTCAAAACCAAAACCTGCTAGCCAACAGGAGCCTGTGGAAGACTTGCTACCAGATGAAGGGTAATATACCTTCACCGTGAAAAGACTAAAAATACCACCTTACTTGAAAAAAAATGATGATACAGAATATTAAAACAATATTGCCTCATATCTATTCTCACATCTATAGGCTGTTTAGAAAGATCATAGTCACTAGACTATGAAAAAGCCTCGACGACCAACAGCAGAGAGGGCGAGCAGGTTTCTATAAGAAGTATAGTACGATTGATCTCGTGACGCAATACATTAAATTGCTCTAAGATGCGAACTCTGGATGCACAACAGATATATGTATATGCATATATATATATGTATATATATATATATTATATATATATATATATATATATATATATGCATATGTATATATATATATGCACATACACACACACAAATATATATATATATATATTCATATTAATTCATATGTATATATACATACATATATATATTATTTTTTTTTTATTCATATATATAGACACACAGAGACATACATACACATGCATAAGTGCCTATGTTTGTGTGTATTCGTGTTTGTCACCCATCACTGGTTGACAACCGAGGTGGATTTGTTTACGTCCCCGAAAATTAGCAGTTCGCCAAAAGAAACCGACAGATTAAGTACGAGACCTTAAAAATAATTAGTGCTGAGGTCTATTTGTTGTACGAAACCCTTCAAGCCGATGTACCGTCGTTGCAGCAGTTCAATGACGGAAACAGGTAAAAGAAAAAGATGAAATAATACACCTTTGATCATAATCGTAAGTCTTCTCAAACAGAGTAATAATGAGATAAAGAGTAACAAGTGCTATCACAAAAAACAAATCGAATACACACAGCCAAGGAGTTACATACACACACTCACACTTACACAAGTGCACGCACAATAAATTTTTGTCCCTTCTTTAAATTGCTGTCCCTTCAAATCATGATGGAGTTAAAAGGGGACTAACGCTACTTACGGATTTCAGATTTGGGTACAACCTATTTCCAGCAGAGACTAAGTTTCAAAGTATTTGAGACGGATATGGAAAAGAACAAACCCCAGTACAAGACGCCAATTTTTTTGAAAAACCCCATATGTTCAAAAACAAAGGTGACTACACCTAAATTTCAACTGAAATCGCAGGAAACCTGTCGAGATAACCCAAGTTAGTCTATCGGAATTTCTAGCGACAGCACCAACTCGCTAGCTATATACCAAATTCTGTGCATTCGTACAATAATTTCATTATTCCTTAATCGAGAAATGAACAATGATGTGAGACTATGTCCCATTTCAGAGTCACAAACACATGCGGAATGAAGGGGAAAATTTCTCCAAATGCCCAAGAACTGTTACGGATTATTTCAACAGCAAATCAATATTAACTACACTCGATCGTTAGACAGTTTCTTGTAACTAAATTTAACTCTTAAGAATTTGGTTGACAAGGGAATGGGAGCGCATGGGGTTTTATCCAATGATCATGTGATGTTGTTATAAATTTCTTAAACAAGGACCCATGCACTCAGGAATATATAGCTGAAAAATTGTACTTAAATTATCGTTTAATGTACATATTCCTTATCTCTCACCATTCACACGCACACACACACACACAACTACACAAGTGTGCGTACTTACAAACACCACACACGTATGTATATGTCTGTATACATGAATGTGTATACATATCAGTGTGTGCGTACATATAAATATGTAAATGAATGTGTAGACTTAAATCTATACAAATATGTATATGCATATAAATCTGTAGACATATATACGCTTATCTATTATTCGATCTCTCTCTCTCTCTCTCTCTCTCTCTCTATATATATATATATATATATATATATATCTGTCTACATATGTATAACTGTGTGTGAGAGTGTTTTTGTGTGTATATATATATCTATATCTATATATATATATAAATATATATATGTATATATATATAATAAATATATATATGTATATATGTATATATATATATATAAATATATATGTATATATATATATATATATATATATATGTATATATATATATATGTATATACTTAATATATATATATATATATATATATATATATATGTATGTATAAGTGTATGTGTGTCTGTAGCTAACACATCTGAATCGTTATACGCGTATTTTCTCCAATTCCATAAAACCTGTAATACCTGATGTATTATTCATGTTAATCCTTTTTATCAGCTGCAATATCCTTGGTAAAAATTGCAAATATCATTAAGGTTTTAAGAGAAAACATTTTTATATAATCCTATTAACGAAGATTCTGAATAATTTCTCGTGTCTCTTAATATATATATGTTAAAATTTTATTTTCATTTACCGATTGCGTCAATTGCTTGCACATCTCGCGATTCAGCAACTTCAAAACTCGAGGCAATTCAAGTCAATCTACAGTATGAATTAATTATGGCGATATGTGGTACTTTGCAATTGTTTCCTTAAGAATTCCTCATTAATTATTACAAGAAATGAATGGTATGGTCTTCCTAAACCGTTCGTTTACATCCTACACAACATAGATGTAAGCTTCCTGTATATGTTTTATCTCATTTCGTTCTTTTTCCCTCATCTTGTATGTAACCTCCGACACTGTTGTTGTCTGCTGGTATTCCCCTCTCCCCTACACCACTGTAGTAAATAAAAGATGTAATAAAAATAATTAAAATAATAATAATAATAATAATAATAATAATGATAACGGTTTCAAATTTTGTCACAGGCAGCGATATTGGGGAGGGGGATAACTCGATTATATCGAAACCACTGTTTCACTGGCGCTTAATTTATCGATCTGGAGAGGATAAAGTGACAATTCAACCTCAGCGGAATTTGAACTCAGAAGATAGCGACGGACGAAATGACGCTAAGCATTTCGTCCAGAGTGCTAGCAATTCTAGCAGCTGGCCGCCTTCAAAAATAATAATAATAATAATAATAATAATCCTTTCTTCTTTAGGCACGAGGCCTGAAATTTGGGAGAGGGACATAGACGATTACAACGACCACAGTGCTCCACTGGTACGAAAAGAATGGAAGGCAAAGTCGAACTCTGAACGTGGCGACAGGCGAAATACATCTAAGCATTTCGTCCAGGATGCTAACGATTCTACCAGCTCGCGGCAATAATAATAATAATAATAATAATAATAATAATAATAATAATAATAATAATAATAATAATAATAATCCTTTCTACTAAAGGCATAAGGCTTGAAATTTTGGGGACGGGGAAGTCGATTACGTCGATTCCAGTGTTTTACTGGTAATTAATTTATCGACCCTGAAAAGATGAAAGTCTTCCTCGGCGGAATTTGAACTGAAAATTTTGCTTTCTGTGGAAGGGGCACATTCCAATGACCAGGCACCCTATTTGCTGACAACACCCGCTAAACAGAGGGTCGGGTATGTCGTGGATATTAATGCGCAGACATGTGCTGAGGCTGCGACATCTCCAACGTTTCCTAGACGGTTAGCAGGAGTGATCGCCGTTTTTCAGGCAAAATTTCTCACAGCCGACTCAGCTGCAGCTCTGGATCACAAGTAGATCGAGGCAGAGAGCCTCGCACCTAGATTGCACCTAGATTATCGTCAGGCGCTCACACTCTTCTTCCAGTCGGGCAATGCGATCGGTGGAAGGGTCTGTTTTTCTATAGAGAATAAAAGTATCGGGTAAGTACGACGACGTTCTCGGGGAGAATTTGGGTGTCGATGAGAATATGTTGGTTGGTTTGTTCCGGAGAACTTTCAGGCCAGGACCTATGTATTATTTTCAAAAATCCTTGGCCTAGCAGTGATATCGGTGGGCACTGACTGTTCGGAATAAACTCTACAGGGACAGAAGTGCAGTCAGCCGGACTTGCCCGAGATGCGTGAAGAACGACGAAATCGTTCTGTATGCTTTCGTCCAGTGCCCGAGTATATCTGACTTGTCGGTTTATGTCGAACACCTGGTTATCGGCTGAGTTCATTGCGAAGATAGTCCCGCCGCCTTCCTTTGGCCGGAAAGGGAAATTTGTTTCTCTTTGCTTGATAGACTTAGCGAAAGAAGTTGTGTAGTGGACTAGATTGAAAGCGCTAAAGAGAGACACTTTCCTCTTTGGCCAAACTTTTATCAACTTTTTTTAAGTTTCACTAGGAAAAGAAAGTGATGGAGAGGGAAGTGCTGCCTGCCAGTAATTTTCTTAACGGGTAGGTGAATGAAGCGCGAATGAACCGTTGTGTGGGCCAACTCTATGCAAGAGCTTGTAGACAAAATGAAGAACGTATGCCCGTACACTCGTGGATTTGTGAGGTTTCCACAGGTACTCCTAGGAGGTCTCTCTCGTTAGGGGATTTTGTTGTTATCTTCAGTTGTTCTTTATTGTTTACTCAATTTTCATGTAATCTCACATTCTATTAGTCCAGTGTTACCCACAACGTTTTCTTAATGTAAACCCTTCGTGGTTAAGAAAGAAATTATTATTTTGTTATTTTACTTCGCATAGCCCTCAGTCTTATTTTCTCTGGTTGATTCTGCAAATTTTAAGATTTGAAAATTTGATGTTAATTATCGTGGAAGATTTTCAAAATATAAGAACGTATATCAAACACCTAGCTGTCCCCAGCAGAGACGTTTGTTGGGTCTGCTCTGCTCTCATGTTACTTCCAGTTTCTCTGACATATTTCCCGAACTTTATTGTTATCCTTCCGCGTGCCCCTGCAACTCCTGGGTTGACAGACACTGTCCTCATATCCCACATCCTTGCAATTTCACAGTCCACATTCTAGCAATATTATTATTATTATTATTATTATTATTATTATTATTATATTATTATTATTATATTCTCATCATAATGATCATCACCGTCGTCATCGTCGTCGTTGTTGTCATCGTCATAATCGCCATTATCATCATTATAATCACACACAGTAGCAGCAGCGACAACAACAGCAACAACATTGCCACTGCTGCAGTTTTAGTTTGCTGAAAAATCCAAAGAAACAAATTAAACAAAACACGCACATAGCATCATAAATATTCCTTCCAAGTTGTTTCCATTATTTTTGCTGTTATTGTTGTTGCTGCTGTTGTTGTTGTTTTCCTAATATGTATTTGTAATATTTTAATAAATATTTTGTTTCACTCAAACTATCCATTATTTTCATTGAATAGACAATAACCAATGGTTTTTTTTAAAGCCTTCAGCTCTTCCAACAATGTATAATAATAATAATATAATAATAATAATGATAATAATAATAATAATAATTCACAGAATACAACTTCGTTGAAGATTGTGAATGGTGCTTATTATAAAAGAACTACAGAATAACTTCCTTGCTAAGGTTACAGGCTATAAAAGTTATACAAGGAGAGGAAAAAAA
>NC_043003.1:59357137-59372137 GCF_006345805.1 Octopus sinensis | reverse complement strand
TATCTACGAGCAAGCGAGGGAACTTTTACGCAGTGACCCGACCTTCTACTAATAGCAGCCAAATCTCTTTCGCCATAATATTTAATGTTTATGTAATATTCCTAAGCAATACCAAAGAGAGAACCTGAGACTAGAAGTTTTATTTTTAACGAATATACGTCTGTTGTTCGAATAACACGAATGCAACTCATACTGATCGAAATGTAGATTGAACAACGCATCCAAGATGACGATAACACCCGCAAAATTGCCTCATTATAAAAATACGTCGCATCGTAACAAATTTTCTTCCCTAACAAAAGTCCTTGCGCGAGTGCATTTTACTGTAGCATCATGCTAACCAAAGCCTTGTGTGGATGCGGTAGATGAAAACTGAAAGAAGCCCGTCGTATACGCAGATATGTATGCATGTGCGTGCGTGTGTATGTGTGTATACTTGTGTTTGTCTCCAATCACAGCTTGACAACTGTTGTTGGTTTGTTTCCGTTGCTGTAACTTAGCGGATTGGCAAAATTAAACGATAAGATACGTGCAAGGCTTAAAAAGAAACATTACTACAGTTGAGTTGCTGGACTAAGTCCTTGAAAGCAGTGCCCCAGTATGGCTGCAGTCAAATGAGTGAAATAAATAAAAGGAAAAAGGACTAAAATTAATAGCCAGCTATGTGTCATCCTTAAATTATATACACCGTTGATAAGAAACTACTTCAGTATTCATTTAAAGACATGTTTTCTGAATTTGCTGTGTTAAAATAGTAATGACTATCGGACGACGATAAAAAATCAACTCGATATTTATTGCGTTTTTAAAACTGCACGTCTATAATAGATGTTATTTCGGAACGAACACCGTTGTGACAGGCCTGTCAACGGTGTCTATACATTACGTACAGTATATAGACAGTTATTTTAATTTAACGCTACCTGAATTGCGTGTATCGGACGTTTACTTATAACATTTTCTTATTTACTTTGGTATTTGTAATGTTTATAGATATATGAAAACTTTCCTTCATCTCTAAATAGTAAAGAACATTATAGAAATAAAATGCGTGAGTTCACTACACATAAAGGTCACATCAACATGGACATCACTCAATATTTTGTAGCTAACATTTCTTTGCCCTTACCAGGAAAAATCTTAACAGAGCCATGTTTTGTCTAATCTGACAGTTAACACCCTATTTTTTTTATAATTTAAATTTCTTAGTAAACACTTAATCCCAAATTTTCTTGTTTTATTCAGTCTTGTTTTTTTGTTTTTTGTTTGTTTTTTTTTTTTTGTTTCTTACTTTAGGTGGATATGTAGGGGGTTAAGCAACATGACCAACGCTATAATTTACTGGGTTCTTTTTTTTTTATTTTCCTCTTCTGATCTTTACTAAAGGTTGTCCTAACACGATGACTATTATATCTTTCGTCCATATGCCGAAGCAATTAATTAGCTGCCTGATGCGTCATAAGAGGTAAGAAGATAAAGAAATAAATATTAAGGAAAACTTAGTTTCTAATCCCGTCTGGCCGGAGGAAGTTGAAGAGAATAATTTATAATCCGACATTTCATTTTATATTTAGAGTGAAATTTTATTTTTACTTTATTTGAAATTTTTTTTTAATTCGGCAGATAACTTACAGGTTTCTATAAAAGGGGGAAAAACTTATCTTTGTTCTTTGAAGATGCTGAATAAAGAACAATCTCTCAACATCCTAATTTTATTTCACTTTGAAAATGATACTTGCAATTTTCTTTTTATTTCTTTTCTCTCGTTCATTTTCTTTCTTTCTATTTTTTGCTCTCCCTTCCCCTTGCTTTTTTATTTTGCTTTCACTTTTTTTTTTTTACTCTCGTTTTATCTCTGTAACTCTTTTCTTCGTATCTCTCCATGAGTTGAAGAGATCTCTTGCAGAGCAGATCTATTATTAAAGACATTCCAGCTGTGACCCACCCGTCTTAATTTTTAAATGACATATTCTTTTGTCAAAATATGGATGGACTGAAGGCTCGCGTTTACTCTTTCTAACATATAGAAGCTTTAGTTCTTCGATCGTCATTTCACTATTTCGTACTGTCATGTTGTTAAATGATAAATGGAAATAAAGTTACGACACAAAAGATGCAATGATCTTAGATATTCTAGTTGTGACCCATCCGTCTTATTTTAAGAATTCCCTATTCATCCACTTTTATATCAGGAATTGATTTAAGGTTTATAGTCTTAAATAATATGCTTGACCAATGGAAGGCGGTGAGCTGGCAGAATCGTTAGCACGCCTGGCGAAATGCTCAGCAGTATTTCGTCTGTCGCTACGTTCTGAGTTCAAATTCCGCCGTGGTCGACTTTGCGTTTCATCCTTTCGGGGTCGATTAAATAAATACCAGTTACGCACTGGGGTCGATATAACCCGTTTGTCTGTCCTTGCTTGTCCCTTCTGTGTTTATCCCCTTGTGGAGTAGTAAAGAAATAGGTTTAACCAATGGTTTCAACCGATATTTAAGCTAACCAATATCGTATTTATTCGTTGTTTTCTGTTAGTTATTTGTAAATGAAGCTGGTATTTTCTTTGTCACACCAAATTTTCATAATTACCCTAGATTTATTCCACGGTTTCTTTTCAACATTTGTGCAACGCTTGTTCCGGGATATTTATATATTGTTTTAACATACAAATTTGTTTTCATTACTGGTTTCACTTTCTCTAACGTTCTGTTCGATGTATTCTATTCCAACGTAGTTAACACTGTAATTTGTATCATATGTGTCTGTGAGTACATGTGTATTCGTGTGTACGTAACATCTTTTGATTTTCAAAGCGAAATATTAATACAGATTTTTCCGTTTCTTTTCACAGTTCTCCGCATTTTTATTAAACCCTGTAAGCTCTTCTGAGCTGTATGAATTGAGCAGGTGAAGGCAGACATGGTGGTACACCATAGCATGATTTCCTTCGCCACATTTACAGGTGGTTGGGCCGGTTTTATTGTCCCATTTGAGCAAAGTAAATTTTGATTGACCTCTTCACATTTTCAGGTGATTGTCTTCCACTGAATCCAGGAGTGAGGTCCTTAGCAGAGGAGATTCCCATGTCAAGTGCAGAGTGTCGTTACCGTTCTTTTCCATACAGAGGTTCAGTCTGCTGGCTGTGGGCAGATGACAATTCCCATCATACCCAACAAAATACATTTACTTTACTCTTTTACTTGTTTCAGTCATTTGACTCTGGCCATGCTGGAGCACCGCCTTTAGTCAAGCAAATCGACCCCAGGACTTATTCTTTGTGAGCCTAGTACTTATTTTATCGGCCGTTTTTGCCGAATCGCTAAGTTATGGGGACGTAAACACACCAGCATCGGTTGTCAAGCGATGTTGGGGGGACAAACACAGACACAAGCACACACACACGCACATATGAATATACATATATACTACGGGCTTCTTGCAGTTTCCATCTACTAAATCCACTCACAAGGCTTTGGTCGGCCCGAGGCTGTAGTAGAAGACACTTTCCAAGGTGCCACACAGTAGGACTGAACCCGGAACCATGTGGTTGGTAACCAATCTATTTACCACACAGCCACTCCTGGGCATATATATACACATATATATATACATACATACACACAGATACATATAATATATATATATATATATATATATATATAATATATATATATATATATATATATATATATAGATATATATATATATATATATATATATATATATATAAAATATTATTAGAGACAAAACCACTATTTTGCAAAACAAAGAAGGAAAGACTTAATCAATACATAAAATTTTAATAAATAGTCAAAAAAAACCGCCACTACAATCGTTTCTTGTCTTGATCGACAATCTCAGGTGGACTTCCAATCTAAAAATCATATTTTAAAATATAAAAATAATAATTTTAAAATAATTAAAGTATGAATGAAAAATTATAAGTATATAATCCATATATAACCTATATTTTAAAATATTATATAAATATATATATATATATATATATATATATATATATATATATATATATATTTTCAACAATTGAGGGTAAAATTAATTAATTATTAATCAGTTTCACCAGTGTTCAGTATGTAAAGGGACCATTATAGGCGAATTCAAAATATTACATTATATATAAGGGCTTAGTAAAATAAATTACTTTGCCACATACTGAACTCATTAGAAATAGCAGCTAAG
Organism: Octopus sinensis; assembly: GCF_006345805.1. Taxonomy (NCBI): domain Eukaryota; kingdom Metazoa; phylum Mollusca; class Cephalopoda; order Octopoda; family Octopodidae; genus Octopus; species Octopus sinensis. Next base: position 59,367,939 of record NC_043003.1, on the reverse strand, counting down.
AAATTTCTTCAGCTATTTCTAATACTTAAAGAAGATCTCTCTCAGATAGTGTTTGCCTAAACTAACTCACAAAAGTATGGGGGAAAAAACATTAAAAAATCAAGTGCAAAGGTTATTTGAGAACGTACGTTTCTAGATTAGTCAATTCGACATTTCTTTCTTCAGCTCAGAATTCCTTGAATCGGATTTGGGAACACTTAAGTCGGGAGCATACCCTTTCGGCTTCTAATCACCTATAGAATTCTGCTCGAACTAAAAGTGCTATCAAATTCGATATGCAAGCGAAGAATTTCTGCTCTCCCCTTTCCACCAGCGTGGGTTAAAATTGACAAACACCAAGTATTAACAGTGAAGACCGCAGAATTTAGCTAAGAGAGATGAATTATAATTTCAACAATTGAGGGTAAAATTAATTAATTATTAATCAGTTTCACCAAGTGTTCAGTATGTAAAGGGACCATTATAGGCGAATTCAAAATATTACATTATATATAAGGGCTTAGTAAAATAAATACTTTGCCACATACTGAACTCATTAGAAATAGCAGCTAAATAAATTCTTCAGCTATTTCTAATACTTAAAGAAGAGCTCTCTCAGATAGTGTTTGCCTAAACTAACTCACAGTTAGTTTAGTTTAGGCAAACACTATCTGAGAGAGATCTTCTTTAAGTATTAGAAATAGCTGAAGAAATTTCTTTAGCTGCTATTCTAATGAGTTCAGTATGTGGCAAAGTAATTTATTTTACTAAGCCCTTATATATAATGTAATATATATATATATATATATAATATATATATATATATATATTATATATATATATATAATATATATATATATAATATATATATATATATATAATATATATATATAATATATTATATATATATATATATATATATATATATACACACACACATACGGATCAATCCGTGTGAACGTCAGCTATCTAGTGTTTCCTGGCTGATATATAAAATGTATTTCACTATTTTTCAAGCTGTTAATGTCAACAAGACGGTTTGAAAATTGTGTCTGATGTAATCTTGGTTTGAATGAAAACTCGTATTTTAAAGAAGAGAGAGAGCGTCCAAACGGGGATAATTAATTACACTACAATTATTCGTACCCTTTCTAACAAACGTCGAAAATATCACTAGAATGGGCTATGATCTGTCCGGTTGCTTATCTTTAATTTGTGGTAAGATGTACTTTATAAGATGCGAGCATGATGAACGAACCTTGCTTATGATATTTATACAGTTCCTAGAGCTTCTTAGATAGTTTTAAAGAAGTAGTGTTTTTAAGCGATGGTAAGGAATATTTTTGGACCCGTTGATATAAGATGTCTTAGAAAGGATCTTCCACACCATATTGTATTTGTATTTTGTGTCTTTACGTCTTCAAATTAATGCCGAGAGGGTTGTTTTATCTCTCTTCTCGGAGTTTCTAAAAGTCAGATGTTTATTGTACCTGGATGTTTATTGTTCCTGGTTGATGTTTTGGGTTATAAAAGAAGCTATCAGTGAAGCTGTCATCCGGTAAAGCCTTATTATAATATGGAGATGCCATTTCAAATATTTTAGTTGAAGAAAGATGTGCTTATTCTACGGTTTAAGTTAGTAATTAAGCTCTAGAATATCATACGCTGGCATCAATAGAGTTTACTAACATATTTTACATTTTTGTTTGGCTCATAGGTTTTATAGGAAATAGGCTAGCGGTCTAAGAAAATATTTATAATGTCAATCCTGGTTACAATTTTTAAGTGGAAATTCTACGTCCTAAAGAACTGAGGGTGGAAATAAATTGTTTTCTGGAGGGCTCCATAGCATTATATACCCATATTGATGTTGTGGGATTTTGAATTTAGACGGTTTAATATGTATAAACCAAAGAAACTGTATACATCAGTGCTATCATGCGAACACACTGGACTTTGAACAGGTCGCAGGTATTATATCTTTTTAGTCCAAATAGATCTGCCACTAAATAATCGTCGATGGTTAAAAATTCACGTGCAAACCCCAATCTAATTCACAACAGGGATTCTGATATTGACGAATAGCAATGGACACTATCAAACTGTATATATTTTGCTTTATCTTATTGTGGAGAAATCCTACCCAATAATTTTTTCTCTAGATCTGGCTGTCTTATGTATGTATGTATATAGAAATATACATACATAGATACAGACAGTCACACACACACATATGTATGCATGTATGTCAATATGTGTATGTATGTATACATACATTAAGTACCGCACTTAGACGACAATTGACTGACATGAGTTCAGGAATACATACATATAAGCATACATATATGGATGCATAGTTACATACATAGATACATACGGGTATACACATGCATAACGACATCTATACATGCATACATATCCTTAAGCACATGTATTATTTGCAATACATGGTTTCATTGAAATGGTTTCCTTAGAAATGTATGTGCTAATATCAAATTCGTTTTAAAAGATGCAGCCATAAAAACAGTTTATAATTTCCTCTATCTTAGCTGATATTTCCCTCGTGTTATATTCAAGCACCCTTTCAATACACATATGTTATTCTGATGTACCTTCATAGCATGCATATTGTTGAGATATTCTTCAATTGCTGCATTTATTTTAATCATTCTACAGATGTTAAAAACGGTATGCGCTGACTCATAGCGTAAATACGGAAAAATTTGCGTATGGGATACATCATTACTTTAGAACAACTTTTAAGTCTAGCTTTACAACCTGTTGTTAATATATCTGAGTAAATAAGCATAAATTCCCATTCACTAAAATAAATTTTATTCGCCGGGCCGACTAATGGAATGACAATACAAACACTCGCACTGCTTCAAATCCACCGCAACCCATACTTGGCAGACTTACAAAGATATTACATTAGACATTGTCGTATATAGCATAAAAGGAGCCGGATGGACAATTTAGAGGGTTTTTGTATTCTAGTGCAAATAAACAGGAGCTGAAGAAGGGCATGTGTGCAAGCAAATTTGATGGAAATTTGCTTGTATGCATACATGTACAAATGTGTGTGTATGCGTGTGTTTCTCCTCGATGGAATGAAAGCAGGGTAGATGGTAAGCTGACTGAACACCCGATGCAGGAGGTACTCACTGTTATTACATTTGTTTAAAACGTGTAGACACCTGGCATGACTGAGAATCCAAATCCGTGCTGCTATAAGAAAATATTGAAGCGAAGTCTTTCCTCAAAATCGAATTCCAAACATCATCAATGTATGTATGTATGTATGTATGTATGTATGTAGGTAGGTAGGTAGGTAGGTAGGTACGTACGTACGTACGTACGTACGTATGTAAGATTATGAAGGCTGACTTTGAATTAAACAGGTACACTAAAATGATCTTTAGCTTGCTGAAAAGCAGAAAACGTGAGATATCAAAAAGAAAATCAAGAGCTTCAGTCGGTCACAGTTGACAATACATCTGTATGCACAGTTTTTCGAGGAAGAACTTGTGCGTGTATATATGCCTCCTCTTCCTTGTCATAAATATTTATCCCATGGAAAGATGACCTACTCACGTCGATACAGCTTGGTTGTTGTATCGTTGTACCTGTTGCTGTCAGGAAGCAAAGAGAGTTTTGTTTAGCAAAGTAAAACTTCCATAGTGAAATTAAATGCTTACAAACTTCAATGAGCAGTTCTAAGTCAGCTTACATCTAAATTCAGTTATTTCTTTACTACTAAATTTATATAATGCAACACACACAAATACAAACACCGACATCATAATCAAAATTATGTCCTTATGGTCGACGCGCGCACTCTCTCTCTCTCTCTCTCACACACACACAAACACACACACACATACTCACACACACACACACACACACACACACCTCCGGATATATGCATGATCGAGTCATAAATGTGTTGAGCTCACGACCATAAAGGCGTTATTTTGATTGTTGGAGGGAGGTGTTCTTGAGCACATTTTAAGTTGCTACAAATGACATCTGACAAATGGTGCAGTCTTCTATCCCTCCAGTACTCATTTTCCCTGTCTGTCTGCTTCTCTCTTTCTCCCCTCCTGCTCTCTCTCTCTCTCTCTCTCTCTCTTCCTTTTTCTCTACCTACCTATGTGCACACAAATACACAGACACACATTTACGCACACACACATATACATAAATACATATATATCTGTGTGTGTGTGTGTGTGTGTGTGTGTGTGTGTGTGCGTGTGTGTGCGTGTGTGTGTACATGATCCCATTTCTATGTATGTACGAGTATGTGGACATGTGTATGCGTGAGTACGTGCGTGTGTTGCATGTAAAACCAGTTACTATAGAATCAGTAAAAATTTACTAATGAAACAATTTAGTTCAATCATTAATTCTGAAATCTGTATGTGTGTACGAAATCAGAAAAAGTTCAAGCATTTGCCTATTTTTATGAGCAGTGGAGAGCAATAAGTATAAACTATAGTTTCCTTTGCCGATATTCGCATTAGCAGATCTATATAGATAATTATTAAGACTGTAGTGTTTTTAAAGGAACATCTATTATTAATGGAATAGATTGACTAATTATTCTTACTAGAACAACCACAATTCCTGAAGCTTTTATACTCGCAGTACAGAGTATGTATGATTGTATCGTTTGATTACAGAACAAACAATATTTGTTTTCACTGAAAACAAATGGCGACCCACCTTAACTCTTGTTCAGACTATGATTAAATTCTTTCCAGCTTCAATGTTTCCTTTTTATTTTTAAGCTATCGTGTCACCTTTGATAAACTCCTTTATTGTGGTCGACCATTTTGTAAGATGGTATTGTGTGTTCGAGAGAGATAAGATTTTCAGTTTCTAAGTTTTCACATCCACGGAGACGACTTTTCGTTGGCCGGTTTAGTATAATTCGTAATTCGTCTGTTGTAATTCGTCATTGTAATCATTGGCGATATTGCAGAATTGAGCTGTATTTTATCATCTTGCAAAATTGTTTTCCATCTCTCTGACAAGAAAATCTAAATGTAGCAAATCAATGAATGTTCACACCATTCTCTGTTGTTTATTGTATTTTTACTTTTTTGCGAAATAGAACATAATTACTTAGAAGAGACTTTTCTTAAAACATCTCTGCTCATGCCATCATCCTGTAATTTCAAAATATTCAGAACAAATTGGAAAAATTTCCATTTGATAATAACAATATAAAATGTTTTTTTTTAACTTATGATAAAAATGCCTTTTCGTTCATATTAATCTTTATATTCTCTATAATGGCTTCTGTGAGCAGAATTGTTGGTTGTGTCGTTACGTAACCATCCCGGATGAAAGACAACAGATGAGGAATGGTTTTTAAAAAAATTATATGCCTGAGGTGTATTTATTGATATTCATTATATTCTCTCATAGATTAGTATATTTGGAAAATGATATTGTAAGGGTCATCGGTGCTACTTGCTTTCAAATAGCGTCAGCCTCTGTGAATTAATATTTTACACAAAAATTACACAAAATTCACATTTATATAATTGTACAACATTTCATTTTACGTCAGATTTTCATATTTCTAAAATTTTATTTTAATTCACACTGTCACCAACATTGATGCTAACCCTGTTAAACCATTCGGAATATAACCACGTGATCTATTGGTAAATAGTAAATATTATTCAATGTTGCTAATGTCTTAGTCTTTGACGTAATTATACTCGCAATATTTTCAATGGCTACTTCCTGAAACAAAGAATATTCTTTCCAGCAATATCTCTAAATTTATACTTGAGCTACAAACTAAAATGTTGTCTCTGTGTCTGCTTCCTGATCGACACACAATCTCAACAATCTTAACTTCGGTCATTTTTACACAACATTTATTTGGCCAACAGATAAAATTATTTTCCATGTTGTCCTCAAAGCAGAAAATGTTGTTTCATATTAATCAATGGGAATTTTAATTAATATGATTCTTTTTTCCATTCAAGCAAAGCGTCAGTTGAAAGAAAGCACCCGTTAGTTTCGTTTATTGATATTTAATGATGTGAAAAAGAACTTCCGTTAAATTTACAATCTTTAGACGGATTCTTAAAATGAAGAACTTCCTAAAGGCTGTACTATATTCAACATGGCTTGTTGATGTTACAAAATAGATTATTTAAGCCCTAATGGCAGATATGTATAACAAATCCATTCGTACTTATGAAAATCTCCAGCACCGCTTAGTCCTGAAAATACCGACTTGTCAATCGTCCAGATGTAGGCAGCAATACAACATATGTAAGGTTTTCAGATTACACGGATAAACAAATGGAAACACTGCATTAAATAATTGTTTCTCGAAGCATATTAATCATAGAATTCTATTGTCAATATAGATAATGGCACGATAACAATCAACCAATGAATCACCTATAAAAGACTTTTGGTATGTTCAGTAGGAGAGCATATATTTCTCTCTTATCCAGTTAACATCATACAAAATTACATTATATCTTATCGATTCCCAATTTATATATTTTCTCCAGAAAATATATAAACTCATGTAAATATATTTTATTTAGCATCTAAAACCTAATTATCTAAAGAATTTTACTCTAAAACTAAAGAAAAAAAACATCATTATTTCAAAATCTGAGTGAACTCCTAGGTTCTCAGTCTGAGGTCTGTAGTTCCCTAGGAGACTGCGAAGCGACTCTGATCATTGGGCATTTATAAGCCATTATTTGACCAAAAATGTGTTTTCCGAATTGAGCCAAATTGTTACTGAACAATTGAAGGTCCAAGAGTTAAGCTCGGACAAGGGTTGCAAAATGCCCCATCACCGCCACTGCAGTTCACTTGTTGACATAATAACGGAGGCTGTATCCAAGCGCCTGCCAGGCACGTGGAGCTAGATGTAAGTAAGTCACCATAACCCTGAAAAAAAAACACCGAGTGTCGTGACCTACATGAAGAGGTGGAAAGTTGCATTGAGAATGCACACAGTTTGTCTGTTCATCCTCCTGTGATGAGATTTAATGAAGGATAAACCTATCATCCACATTACTCTTTGTGTTATTGACCTTATGGTATGTTTCTTTTTGAGTTAATTTTTTCCTGGCCTAGTTACGCTGACTCAATTGCATGACTTTTGTAGTTTGTGACCTCGAAGTCGACTCAGCCAAAGAACCCTTTCTCTTAAAGACACAATACTCTTAGTCATCCTTGACTACACATGTCCGCTCTGCCCGTCAGTGACTGATTCTTGATTCTTCCGGAATTCAGTTAGTGAGGCTATCTCGTACTGACATAGTTTATCATCACTATCATCATCGATTTTCAGTTTTCCATTAATATCACCACTGTCTGATTCCCTCCCTTTTTGCCCTTACCATTAAAGTACATACAGGGTCCCCCTCATATGACTCGTGCGTACACGTTTTGTTACGAGACAAGCATAACGCATAAAAAAACACAATACACTTGATTTTGTGTTATTTTGTATTCTGAATTATTGGGATCGTTATAGGCTACTAAAAAATTTCTGGACGTTTCTGTCTCTGTTTACATCTCTCCGTAGTATACATTGATACCGGTTGTTACCCCAATCGTTCCGGTAAATCTTCTTTTAGTAATCATTTAATTGTGGTGACCAAATTTCGGGCTCCAGATAGCATTTTATTCGGATATTATCCACAAACAATACTGAAACATTATAGTGCTGTATATGATGCATATTTTTGATTTTTTGTATGCATATTACCATGTTTGTCATTTGTTCAATTATTTTCAAAATGCCAATTAAGTAATGTACATTGAAAATGTCCGTCTTCAGGTTAGAGCTACATTATATTACATTATGTTTTCGCCTTCTGAATGCCTACAAAAAACAAAAAAAATATGAGATATGACAAGTAATATTTGAAAATCAGTTTTACTGTGATAAATTCTGGCGGAGAGGAGAAACCGCAGTATGTTTTGTGCTCCAAAGTGTTGACGACTACTTCACTAAAGCCCGGCAAGTTTAAGAGACACTTGGAAACTAAGCACGCCAGTTCAATTCACAAAGATGCAGACTTCTTCAAATGCAAAACCAAAAGATTGATTGAATATAGACTTGATTACTCGGGAATGTTTTCGCAAGACATTACGTCTGGTCTGAAGGCCTCTTATGAGGTTTCGAGGAAAATTGTGGCTGCCAAAAAATCCCATAACTGTGAAGAAACGTTAATATTACCTTGCTGCAAAAATATTATATCGAATGTGCTGAGAAGTTCTGAATCACAAAAGCTAACGATACTATTAGCCGGTGCATAACTGAAATGTCCGATAACATTCTGTCGCAAGTGGTCTCGAAAATTCAAAATTCAACGTTTAACTTTTTTGCAATCCAGCTTGGTGAAACGACGGATGTCGCCAACTTAGTCCAACTTTACATCTATGTCCGTTATGTACATGACAAGTATCTTGACGATTTCTTGTTTTGCGAATGCCTAAGTACCAAGACAACTGTGAATGGAATATTTGTCAGAGTTGACCGACTTTTCAATGCGTATGGTATTACGTGGGAGCATGCTATTGAGATGTGCAGCAACAGTGCTTCGGCGATGCTTGGTTGCCATTCTGGTTTTCAGACTTTGGTGAAAGAAATGTCTCCAGATGCTATTGGTTCACACTGCACTATTCATCATCAAGCACTGATGGTGTAAACCATGCCTGATGAGTTTTTAAATGTTCTGAATGACGTGATAAACGCAGTTAATTTCATCAAAGCGGATGCTCTTAACTCGCCTCTGTTTGCTGAGTTATGCAAAGAAAATGATTCGGAATTCGAAACTCTTTTGTTGCATTCAAACGTAAGATGGCTTTCAAGGGGAAAAGTTTTGAAGAGAATTTTCGTACTACAAGAAGTACATGGCTTTCTAAAAGACGCTAAACCAGGCACGTGTAAAATTTTCTCTGATAATCGTTTTCTGATGTGCCTGTCATATTTTGTAGACATATTCGAATCCGTAGATAGCGTTAATGTTGCACTGCAAGAAAAACAGTTTACCGTGCTCCACTGTCATGAACAATTGACTGCTTTCAAAATGCAGTTCGTTTTATAGCATTCAAAATTAGACAGTAGGAACTTTGCACCATTTCCACAGCTCAACATATTTCTTTACTAAACTGAACTCCAGGTCAATGATGATATCCTTGAAGTGAATTCTTGGCGATGAAATTTTGATACTTTCCCGACCTACAGGAACTTGATAAATACTATCGCTTCGTCAACAACCCATTTGCAACTCTCCATTTTCAAGAACAATTTATTGATTTAGTGCATGATGGGGATGCAAAGCTATCTTTCAGTCAGGTATGCAGCAGCGACTTTTGGATTCAAATGGCGCAGTCATATTCTGATATTGCAAAGATGGTTCTAAAAGTATTGATTCGTTCGCAACCACTTATGAGTGCGAAACTGCGTTTTCTACTTTACTCACTATCAAAAAAAATCTCGAAACAGACTAGATGTGGGTGATGACATAAGGGTGGCCCTGTCAAAATCACAGCCTAACTCGTAGAATTTGCTGAAAGCGAAGCAGGTGCACCCAACTCACTGAAATTCTATGTTAATTTGGTGAGTGAGTTTTGTCATTTTCGAAATAAATAAAAGTTAAAAAAATATTTTCACTGTGGTTATTCTCCTTGATTTTATAAGGGACCGCGAGGCATCGAAAAAGACTGTAAGGAGACCACCATTAAAATTTCTTTGGGAACCCCTGGAGTCCACAGGACTTACTACAAATACGAAAGAAGCTGCTTAGGAATCAGTTCAGGAATTCAGTTCAAAACTGTATCTGATATTGATTCAACCAACCACACTGTTCCAAATTAAACTGAAGCTAATATCCTTTATACCAAGGCGGCGAGCTGGCAGGCTCGTTAGCACGCCGGACGAAATGCTTAGCGGTATTTCGTCTGCCGCTACGTTCTGAATTCCAATTCCGCCGAGGTCGACTTTGCCTTTCATCCTTTCGGGGTCGATTAAATAAGTACCTAAGTACCAGTTACGCACTGGGGTCGATATAATCGACTTAATCCGTTTGTCTGACTTTGTTTGTCCTCTCTGTGTTTAGCCCCTTGTGGGTAGTAAAGAAATAGGTATTTCGTTTGTCTTTACGTTCTAAGTTCAAATTCCGCCGAGGTCGACTTTGCCTTTCATCCTTTAGGGGTCGGTAAAATTAAGTACCAGTTGCGTTCTGGGGTCGATTTAATCCACTAGCCCCTCCCCTAAAATTTCGGACCTTGTGCTTAGAGTAGAAAGGAATATCCTTTATACCATACAACCTGAAATTAGGGACTGTGGGTTAGACGATTAAATCGGCCCCAGTACTCAACTGGTACTTCTTTTATCAAGTCTAAAAGAGATGAAAGGCAAAGTTGATCTCGCCGAATTTGAAGTCAGAACGCAAAGGCGGATAAAATGCCTGGCGTACAAACTACTCTGCCAGCTCGCCGACAAAGTTTAAATATAAAAACGAGGGTGTTACATGAAAATTTGATACAATTCGGTTTTCCATTGGTCTGCTTTGGTGATTTCATGAACGTCAAATGTAAACAGTCGTTAAAAAAATATATATTTATATCAATCATGTGTAAGGTTAGCTACCGTACATCCACGCTGTTTATATCTTCTTTTAATGATCACATTTACCTGTATCGCTAAAAAAAAACGATGATAGATGTTAAATGAAAACTCATTTATTTTTTTAAAATTCTAGCATTAATAATTAACAATCTATAAGTTCATTTTGCAATATATTAACTACTAATAT
>NC_043003.1:59342137-59352137 GCF_006345805.1 Octopus sinensis | reverse complement strand
TATATATATATATATATATATATATATATGTTAATAGTAAAGTAAAAGAATGAATGAGACCTCAATATTATGTAAATAGAGGAATTTATCTGTAATATAATATGTGATAATTATTCGGTTGATATAATAGAACTCTGAGTTTCGGATGTCGGGGCGGAAACCTACTCCTGCTACCCGTCAGTTATTGGGGCAATCAAAAATGCTTTGAAAATGACCGTTAAACAAAGGGAAATAACTAGGTAATTGACCGTTATTAAGATAAGAGAGGTATATATATATATATATATATATATATATATAGAGAGAGAGAGAGAGAGAGAGAGAGAGAGAGAGAGATGAGTGTATTTTCCAGTTGTTAACAATTAACACGGAAAAAATAGATAAATAGTTACCAGGGTAGCCAAAAATTGCACAATTAAACAGGTTGTAGCTCCTTGTTTTCAAAGGTAGATACTTCGGTTTACGTGGAATTTTTTGTATAATATATAAATAAATAAATAAATGGAGCTTAACGCAGGTATAATTCAAATACTTTTACTTCCGATACATGTTTCGAAGATTTCTCTGCTACCGTTCCAAAGGAATATATATATATATATATATATATATATATATATATATATATATATATAATGTATTTATGTATGTATATATGTATATATGTATGTATATATTATATATGTATACATATGCATACAAAAGGACGGATGACCCTAGTGTAGGTTCAACGAATAAACAGCAATAGCACAGGCACTCAGAAATTACGGGTTGGTGTCTGGCATGCTGAAAGACCACTGATTGTGAGGCATCTCTTAGCTCTTGACTAAACATGTCTCTAGGAATGATACTGTACATTTTGGAGATCTTTCGCGTGTACTCCCACATATCATAGTTAGCGACCCATTATTGGTGTTGTATATCTTGCCCTGGCTTGTCACTGGATTATAGTAGTAAGGTGAAGAGTGCCTGCGAGGTGGAACCAAAATTATTGGACCTAAACTTACAGGTTGTGCAATCATCGGCGAGTCAATTTCCTTATATCTGATCAATTAGGAGGGCGCTGGAGGGGGGGAGAGCAAGGAAGCCCGATGGCGGGACCCGGGATGAAGACGATCGCGGGTGCAGTAACCTCACGCGTGGGCATTGCTGACATTTTCCATGCAGAGTGATGCTCAGTAGTGTCCTTCCTCGGTCACGAGTGTCCTTCCTCGGTCACGAGTGTCCTTCCTCGGTCACGAGTGCGGCCGTTAGTTTCAAAATTTCACATTTAAAATACTTTTCTTTCAAAAGTAATTACACTTTCAAACGTTTTAAACGAAGAAGTCATTGTATTCTTTCATTGTTTCACATTAAAATATACTTTTATTCTTTTAATTGTTTCAGTCATTTTACTGCAGCCATGTTGGAGCACCGCCTTTAGTGACACAAAGTAACCCCCAAGACTTATTCTATGTCTCTTTTGCCGAACCGCTAAGTTCCGGGGACATAAACACACCAACATCGGTTTGTCTAGCGATGGTGGGGGACAAACACAGACACACAAACATATACATATATATATGTATATATATAATATATATACATATATATATATATATATATATATATATATATATATATATATATATATATATATATATATATATATATATTATATATATATATATACGGGCTTCTTTCAGTTTCTGTCTACCAGATCCACTCACAAGGCTTTGGTCGGCCGAGGCTATAGTAGAAAACAGTTCCCAAGGTGCCACGTACTCAAACTGTGGTTAGTAAGAAAATTATTATTCATCATATCGCCTATGTAAAAGAAATTCATGCGTTTCGATGTGTATATTATAATTTTTGAGGTTTGAATATAATTCAAACGTTTAATTTAAGATCTTTAAATTAGAAATTTTAATAGTGACAATTTTCCAATATATACTCTATACATGGCGGTGCTTTGGCAGGATCGTTATCACTGCGGGTATAATGCTTAGTGACGTTGTTTCCATCGACGTTCTGAGTTCAAATTTCCCCGAGGCTGACATTGCCATTCATCCACTCGGGCTCGATAAAACAAGTAGCAGTTGAGCTCTAGATTTCCTCAGAATTTCTTGTCTCTGGCTAAAAGTTGAAATCAATTTATACCTTTACTCGTTTCAGCTATGCGGACATGGTCATGCTGGAGCACCCCACTATATATTTGGCGTAAACTATATTCGTATCACAACATTCTCGTAGATATTGCGTTAGCACTTCCAAGAAAGCCAATTTAATGTCAATGTGTGTGTGCGTGCGCGTCTTTGTGTCTGCATCTGTCCTCAATCACTGCTTGACAACCGGTGTTGGTGTGTTTACATATCCTGGTTCGGCAAAAATAGACAGATAAGATAAGTATCAGGGTTGAAAATAGACATTAGTTCGATTCGTTCGACTAAAATTCTTCAAGCTACTGCCCCAGGATGGATGTAGTCTAATGAATGAAACAAGTAAAGGATGATTATATATATATATATATATATATATATATATATATATATATATATCAAAAAAAGAGAAAGAGAGCGAGCGAGATCTCCTGGTACATGATAATGACTTAACATCTTGGAAAACTCTACAACTTCGCGTACACGAAGGAGGATAAGGATCACTTATATTAGAATATTCTGTGTTTCTTCACAATCCCTTCCTGAAGCAGTTTGGCATCACCCCAGTACAGCATGGTAAAGAATATTCTGACACAATAAGCTTAAACAAAACTACACCTCAGATTCACTGCTGCCATATTCGACCAAGTATTGATCTTATTTGAAAATACAGTATATTAATTGATAGGCAAGAATCTTCATCAGTGGTGACTGCCGGCCAAAGTACGAAACATAGCTGCGACTTTCAGTCGAGAAAAAGTTTTGGTAACCTGTTAAGACGTTCAATAACCAGAATAATATATATCTCATAAATAAAACACTTATACAAGTATCAAATAATTTATTTGATGCAATGTTAGATGCAGTGCTGATGAAAGAGTAATAAACTTTGAAATATGCATTTACATCTATTACCTTATTTTTAGGCGCAGGAGTGGCTGTGGGGTAAGTAGTTTGCTTACCAACTACATGGTTCCGGGTTCATTCCCACTACGTGGCGATTGAGCAAGTGCCATCTACTATAGCCTCGGGCCGACGAAAGCCTTGTGAGTGGATTTGCTAGACGGGAACTGAAAGAAGCCCGTCGTATATATGTATATCTGAGTATATGTTTGTGTGTCTTTGTTTCTCCCCCAACATTGCTTGACGACTGATGGTGGTGTGTTTACATCCCCGTAACTAAGCTTTTCTGCAAAAGAGACCGATAGAATAAGTACTAGGCTTCCAAAGAATAAGTCCTGGGTTCAATTTGCTCGACTAAAGGCAGTGCTCCAGCATGGCTGCAGTCAAATGACTGAAACAAGTAAAAAGAGTAAGCCATTTAAAAACACAAAAAACGTTAGATTCGTTTCAACATTTAAATTTAATTTGTCAAAATATTGTCGTCGCTTTGAGACCGCGACCTGTTCTCTGACAAAACTCCATGCTGCACGGAACAGGTCGCGGTTTCAAAGCAGCGAAAATATTTTGACAAATTAAAATTAAATGTTGAAATGAATCGAACGGCTTTTGTGTGTTTTTCAATGGCTTGTGTGTTTTTCCATGCTGCAATTGTTTTTGCTTCAGCACACGAACTCAGATCAGGTCACTTGAGGTGGTGATCAGTTTGAAGTTGTGTACAGATTCTATATATATATATATATTAAGAAAAAGAAGGTAGTCTGGTTTTGGATAAAAGCTGTTTATGTAGCTCGTTCATATATTTCAGGAAATTCACCAAGAATGAGGATTTGATCTCTGAAAGGGACGAAAGCGTTAAATGCATAATATTTCTCCAAATCCTGACTACCATATTTTTCTTCATATAACTGTGTGTTGTTCCTACACCTGTCTTTTAATTTCTGTAAATTTGAACGACATGTGTTGTGGCGGGGTGTACGAACACACACATATACATACAAATATTATAAGCCGGCGAGCTGGCAGAAACGTTAGCACGCCGGGCGAAATGCGTAGCCGTATTTCGTTCGGAGTTCAAATTTCGGTGAGGTCGACTTTGCCTTTCATCCTTTCGGAGTCGACAATTAATTACCAGTTACGCACTGGGGTCGATGTAATCGACTTAATCCGTTTGTCTGTCCTTGTTTGTCCCATCTGTGTTTAGCCCCTTGTGGGTAGTAAAGAAATATATACATACAAGTATTATTTCATACAAAAATCAGTGAAAAAAGATGTTTCTTGATACCTACGTAGGTATTACTTTTACATTGTCTTCAACTGTCTTCATTCAGCTCTCTTTACCGACAGGAGACATCAGACCTAGGATAATTTTGAACATACAAATATTTTGGGTGGTACCTATATCTCCATGATAGTGAAAATTTGATGACAGTCCAGGCAAGGAAACGGTGTTTCCGTAGACTAAAATTTCTGATACCATTTATCAGCGGCAACTCCAAGTAGGAGTGTCAAATATTTCAATTGACAGACTTGATTTGAGGTCAAACCGCAGAGACTTAAATGTTTTCTTGAGTTACTGTATCCAAATCTATAACATTTAATTACAATATTCAATAATTATTTTTCGTCTGTCTTTACGTTCTAAGTTCAAATTTCGCCGCGGTCGACTTTGCCTTCCATCATTTCGGGGTCGATAAATTAAGTACCAGTTGCGTACTGGGGTCGATCTAATCGACTAGTTCTCTCCCCCAAAATTTCCGCCTTTTGCCTAGAGTAGAAAAGAATATTTAATGATTATTTTAATGTCAATATCGGAACATATGGTGATACTGAATAATACCTACACACAAAACAATAAAATACGACCTATAAACATTTCTCGGTCTCACTCTCTCTCTCTCTTTCCCCTTCTTGCTCTCTCTTTCCCTGTTACTCCTTCACCTCTCTCTCGGTAGATTCTTTTGCTCTTTTATTCTTATAACTGTTTCAGTCATTAGACTGCGGCTATGCTGGAGCACCGACTGGAACGGATAATTGACCACAGTACTTTTATTTTTAAGGCCGAACCGCTAGATTACAGGAACGTAAACACACGAACACCGATTGTCAAGCGGCATACCCCCCTCTATATATATATGTCTATAACGGGCTTCTTTCAGTTTCCGTCTACTAAGTCCACTCGCAAGACTTTGGTCGGCCCGAGGCTACACTAGGTGACACTCGGCCAGAGTGCCACGTTGTGGGACTGAACTCAGTACCATTTGGTTGCGAAGCAAGCCTCTTACCACGCCGGATGCTCTCCATTTTGCTTCTTTCGGTTTCTACATTGCAGTTACTAGAGTTTGTCCTAACTAGAATGTTAATGTCATCTACACAACTAGAGTACAGTAAAACAGTAGTAGATTGTTCGCCTGAGGATTGTTTTAGTTTTCAGTCCCACCAAGTCATGAAGAGGCCGGCAACATCTATAGCCATTTATACATACATTTGTGTATGCGCACGCACACTGACGCACACGCATGCACGTAAAAAAACAAAAAAAAACACAACGCAGTGCCAATAACGGACAGAGTCAACAACTGTTCGAAAGGTTGCAAACCCAACGAAAATTTTAATAAACATAAATATGTAAATGAGCGGAAATCACACCGGTGAGTGTATTAAAATGATAAGAATGACTCACTCCCTCCAGATACAATAATATATATGTGTGTGTGTGTGTGTGTGTGTATTTGTGTGTATGTATGTATGTAATTAAGAGAAATAACCTCTATTTAGTAATTAAATAGTGAAAGACTTTATATCATATAGAAAAATTTAAATATACCATAATAAATATTATTCAAAAGGTCACTAAATTAAATAAACATTATGTTTATTTAATTTAGTGATCTTTTGAATAATATTTATTATGGTATATATATATATATATATATACATATATATATATACATATAGGAACTCGGAAGTTTGGGGGCATTCGCGATACCCTTAAAGGCAGGAACTTTTCACCATCTCCTCCTGGATAGCTAGATAGATAGATAGATAGATAGATAGATAGATAGATAGACAGAAGGAGAGAAAGATAGACAGACAGACAGACGGGCATACAGACACACAGACAGACACACAGACAGACGTGTCTATAAATATGTTCAGGCAATCATGTCCACAAAATATTTTTGGAAATCATGAGGCTTTTGATTCGATAAGAATGCTTATAACTTTAGTTAAGTTTCCTTACTTGAAATCGATTCTCGTATTGTTAGTGAAATGCAGGAACTCGTCAGTTGCAATGGCCAGCATTTTCTATCCGCGTCACGGTGATTCTCTATGGGAATTATGTTAAAGGATGATATGACCGTGGATTCTCCTTTCGTATAGAATTCGTAGAACGAAAAGTTTGTTCCCTTTGTCGAACAACTGGACGTTCATATTCAAAATCGAGGTATGAATCCCTCAACTATATACATGCACCTATATATTTATATATGTGCGTGTATATGATATAGATATATATATATATATAATATATATATATATTATATTATATATATATGTGCATATATATATATATATATTTATATATATATGTATGTATATATATATGTATATATATAATGTTATGTATATATATATATGTATATATATTTATGTATATATATATATATGTATGTATATGTATATATATATGTATATATATATATGTATATATATATATATGGATATATGTATATGGATAAATGTATATGGTTGTGTGGGTGCGTGTGTGTGTATACATACATATATATGGTTATTTAAGCGCCATCTCTGGCTGGTTGCTCTAGAATTTCCGTAGTGTGCACAGCCAACACTTGAAACACACCCTGACATACACAGACTCTCCAACATACGGATACGTGGGTGGAGAGAGCTAGAGAGAGATGAGGAGGAGCAGGAGGAGGGGAAGGGAATGATAAAGAAATGCAAACGACGAGAAAGGTAGGAATGGAATATAAGTTTAAAACTAAAACTGAAACAAGAAAAGGAAATGCTGGAGAGAAGGTGTGATAGAAATAAAACCTTTATAGAATGTAACTAAAATTAGAGAGTATGAGGTGTGTGAAATCGCATATGATAATGCTGAAGATATTAGAATATGCTGACCCAGTGACTTCAATATAAAAACAACAGCTTTAGAAATTGAAACTGTGATAAGAATTTAAATTTGTTTGGTTGTGTATTTTTAGAGATATGTACGCACCACTTGTTCGGCAGGTGCATCGTTGCCTGCTTCTGATTAACTCGACTCCAATGATTTCCCTGTGGTATCACCTTTTCCATAACCCTATTTTGCTTTCTTTGTAAAACTCGTTTCCTTTTTATCCTTTCATCTCACATTGCCTGTATATCTGTGTGTGTGTATATACATACATATATGCGTGTGTGTATGTGTGTCGGTATATGCATGTATATTTGCGATTAGGTTGTCTCTGCGTGTGTGTGTTTGTGTGTGTGTACTATTTTTTTCTTTTATTCTAATAATTCTTCTTCAGAGAGAATTACCACAACGGGATTTTGCAAAGTCTCATCACTTACTAACACATGCACACGCATATATATATTGGAACATATACTCAAACATACGCATATAGGCACACATATCTGCACATTTCTCTTTCACTAGCACTCTCTTAGAATACATACATGCATATATACATACATATATGTATATATATGCATATATATATTTGTATATGCATATATTCAAGGTATATTCAAATATATATATATACATATATATATATTATATATATATATATATATATAATATATATATTATATATATGTGTGTGTGTGTGTGTATGTATAGGTAGATAGATACATTTACACACACACATACATTGAATGATAGATAGATAGATAGAGAGAGAGAGAGGAGAGAGAGAGAGAAAGACAGACACACAGACAGATAGATATCCACACATTGATATGTATCTATACATACTGCATATTGATTACACTATCTAAATCTGCATGTTTGTATGACTGGTATATACTGCAACGACGAACTTTTCTTCTTCGTTCTTCGCAAGTAATGTTATATAAAAAATACTTTGAAGACAATGAGTGGTTCCGTTTGCCTAAAATAATTAAATTTAAGTCTTAAGCCTAATTAGAATCCTGGTCTTAATCAACATTTCTATTTTAAATCTCTATTAAAGGTGTCTTTCTTTAATCTTTCCATCAAAAGTGATTTTGGTGTGTTTTGTTTCATTTGTGCTTTTCTACATACGAGAAGAAAAAAAACAGTAATGCAGAAATTGGTCCAAACTTGTGTGAATGACTTGGAGCAAACTCATGGATTATTTTTCTTGATAAGAAATAGCTATTAGAATAACGTAAAGATAAATCTGTTTTACTCTACATTGTGGCGTCGTTTCACCAACCACACGATATGAAACTAAAGTCTACGACTTTGTTTTTCTATGGTTTGCTAACCTCGCTCATATATCTAAGAAATTAATGTATTTATGTTTGTTTTTGTTTTGTTTCTTCTAAAGAATTGTGTTATTTAATAGCTCAAGGGTTAGTAAAGGGAAATTATTCTACACATCGTTACTTCTGCTCAGCTCAGTTTTTTTTTTTTTTTTTTGCAGGGTAGAGATTCTTTCTTTTTTTTTTTACTATATTGATTAAACACACAGATCAAAATATTGCCGCTGGAGAGAACTGGCTTATCAGCTGGAGATATATAGATCTTATGAATATGCCACAAACTAATTGTGGCTACAACTAAATTGCTTACCACCTATCCGCCAATTTCTAATGATACTTTGAAGACAAAATGATGATGCTAACGATGAATGTGATAAAGGATGTTGAAATGGCGACTGAAGATTACAGCAATGACTAATGATAGTACAGACACTATTAGAATAACAAAATAACAAAATTTACAAATAAATACAAATAAAGACATCACTTTATGGACCTCCAATCAATAGTTCGGCAATATATGCGACTGCCACAAAAATCAACCAGTGAGCGGTATGACCTGCACTTTCTCTCTCACTTTCTCTCTCTCTCTCTCTCTCTCTCTCTCTCTCTCTCTCTCTCTCCATATGTATACATGTATATATGTATACATATATGTATACATGTATATATATATGTGTATATATATATATGTATATATATGTATATATATATGTTATATATATGTATATATATATGTATATATATGTATATATATATATTATATATATATATATATATATATATATATATATATATATATATATATATATATATGCATGCATATACATGTATATATGTGGAGGCGCAATGGCCCAGTTGTTAGGCAGCGGACTCGCAGTTGTAGGATCGCGGTTTCGATTCCCAGACCGGGCGTTGTGAGTGGTTATTGAGCGAAAACACCGAGGCACCGGCATGGGGTTGTGGCGATCCCTGCTGTACTCTTTCGCCACAACTTTCTCTCACTCTTTCTTCTGGTGGCCTTCTCGCTTAGCCAGCGGTGTGGCGTCATTTGAAGGCTAAATCAATGCGAAGCGCATTGTGACTAGCGATATGTAGCACAATCTGATAGCCTGGTCGGTAACATATACATATGTGTGTATATCTATATCTATGTATATATATATACATCCATACACACATATTTACATACATACATATGTGTGTGTGTGTGTGTGTGTGTGTATAAATTAAAGTGGAGGCGCGTGGCTTAGTGGTTAGGGTGTCAGCATCATGATCGTAAGATTGTGGTTTAGATTCCTGGACCGGGCGTTGTGTTCTTGACCAAAACACTTCATCTCACCTTGCTCCAGTCCACTCAGCTGCCAAAAATGAGTAACGCTGCGTTGGACTGGCTGGGGAACATATACGTCTTAGAAACTGGGAACTTAGAAACTTAGCCCATGAGCCTGGCTAGGCTTTAAAAGAGCGCATTTATTATATATATG
>NC_043003.1:59312137-59339637 GCF_006345805.1 Octopus sinensis | reverse complement strand
TATGTCCCCCGTCACTTAGCGGTTCGGCAAAAGAGACCGATAGAATAAGTACTGGGCTTACAAAGAATAAGTCCCGGGGTCGAGTTGCTCGATTAAAGGTGGTGCTCCAGCATGGCCGCAGTCAAATGACTGAAACAAGTAAAAGATTAAAAGAATATATATATATATATACATATACGCGTATAAATATATATGCATATATATGCTGGTGTATTTCATTAAGTAAAATATTATTTAGAGTGGAATCACTTCAGTGAAATTCGATTGATTAGGGGTGGTAATTCGAATCCGTAATACACGTTTCGTGGAAGTGAATATATAAAGAAATCAGAAATGAGATAAGAATGTAAAGAATCCTTGGCATTATTTCTCAACTGATGTTAATATTTTACACTTCAAGGAAGTGCCGAATAATTTAACCACTTCATCCTTGAGGTTTTACAGAGTAGCATTATAAACCATTAGTAACAAAATTCAGAAGATCGTGTACAGACACATTCTGTGTGATGCAGAAGAAAAAAAAAAGATAAACCGTATGAAGAATAAGATTACTAGCAAATATCTGTATGTAGGATAATACAAAGAAGATGTAGAATATATTATTACAAATGCGGAAAAGTAAAGCATTCCCTTTGTGATATACTAAAGGAATACTATCCTAAGAATTATTAAATTATCGTTGTGGAAAATAAAATAATATTATTAGAAAATGATAGAAAAGAATACATTCGTGCTGGATACGAATAGAGAAAAAAAAATCTCTTTTTCAAATTATGACTGTTTTGGTGATTGCAATAAAATGCCATACTTCCAGTGTAGAGCATGAGCAAAAAATATGGTAGAATATTGTAAGAATAATTATATATATTATACATCAACTAATCTTCATTTACTTCTCTTTTTTGTCTCGTGATAGATATGAGTATATAGAAATTACCTGAAGAACACATTCGCAGTGAAGAGAATGGTAAATGTTTATGGAAAATGAGAAGTTTAATTTATTTTCTCAGAAGTTTTAACTATTAAGTTGGCTCAGTCGTGAATTATCGGCTACGGCATAAGACTAAATATAGAGAAATAGTATTAGAGAATTGATAGGTCTTAATGTATGACTGGTATTAATACGAAACCATTATGGAACTTGCGTGGGCAGGCTTCCAGCCAGCTAGAAATAGCAATCGCATGAACCTCAAAACATCATATCATGCTATCTTAAAATAGATGATGAATACTTAATATAATGTAACTCCAATTATACTATGGTTACATCATATACAGTATGGGCATGTGTGGCGCGCCTTTTGTGATAGATCAACTAGATCTAAACTTTGGTTAAAATCTTAAGAACGAAATTCTAAGACAACATTAGAATATTTTGAGTTGTTAGCCACGTTACATACATTCTGTGTGATATTCTATGCTTATTTATAATTTGCTTATCTTTTCTGTTAAAGCTTACAACATTATTCAACCGCCTTTGCGGAAGTGAATATATATTCATTAAATAACTTTACTGATACGTTAAGAAACACTATTGATCTTCAAATCTATTTGATGGGAAATTTTAGCAATAAGTAAACGCGTGATATTTTTCATGTAAAATATTCTAATGTAAAATTTAAAAAAAAGATATTCAATTTGCTTTATTAAGAAATATAAAGAAGCTACTATTGATATTTAATACAACCAGTACATTCTGTGATATGATATCGTTTTAAGTAAGGTAGAAATTATGAACTAAGTGTATCATGTAATCTTGAGAGGCAGTGTAGTGCCATACCCTATAGGTATTCTGTTACAGAGACAAATTTGAACAGTTGCACTTGCTTGATATGTTTTCCATTTTTGCTTGGAATTTTAATGATTACAACTACGATAGCTATAACACATGATGCGAAAGCTAGCGATTACTCGATATTTCACTTGAAGAGGGTAATGTTTATTCATCCAGTTTATTGTAGCGCCTTGAGAAAAAAACTCAGTATCGTGGATAGAAATTCGAGCTGGAATAAGAGTATTCAAATATGTAGCAACATTTGAGAATAAAGTAGAAGCATGTAGAAATAGTATACCGAAAAGGGAGGAGGAATTAGACGCTGTTAGTCTGGGAATTTTATGAACCCACTTGCTATTTTTCTAAAGGTCAAAGTTTGTAACGCGTAAAGAGATTGCGACTAAAGTATTTACAATCCCAAAGTATTTTGTCACGTGGTAAAAGGTTTCTAGAGTTCTTTATTGTTGAGCTAAATATGATCAGAATATTCTAATCGAACAGATGATCATCGAATATAGTTTGTTAAATGTAGGTACATAGCTACAAATTTGGAGATGGAAAATGGTAACGCGGGTGTAGGGAATATATTTGTTTCACTGCTTAATTACAATATACCAATTTGAACCCACTGAATAATATTTATTATACTGCGAGGCGTTACTTTATGGATGTGAGATAAAAAATATTAAGATCTAAAATTCAGATTTATTGCATTTCCTTAAGAAATCATGAGAAAAATATATAACAATATAAATCATTAGTAAAAATATATAACAACGTGGAAATCTGTTTTAATTCGTTGTTCTTACTATGAGCGAAGCAAATCGAATATTTAAGAAATGTGATTTTCAAGTTCAATATCAGAGGAATTGTTTGGAACATATTTTTCGTCAGCATAGAACGAGGCATAATATGAATGCTTTCTTTACTTTTAATTATGTGTGATCTTTTTAGGATGGGTTGCAAGGTTCTGCATGTGATCTCTAGTGTTGAAATAGATTTTGCAGTATCTCGGGAGGTTCATTATGCCAATGATAAAGACACGCACTGGCTCTATTTCATTTCCTTTATTATTAATAGTTAACCAATAAACTAATCGATTGTTTCATCAAATATTCAGTTAAATAGTCAACTAGGTTTGCAAAGTCCTTCAGTCGCCTCTCATATTGAGACATCGTATGAAGGTAAAATAAACGGAACGAAGAGTGATGGAGGAATTTTTAGCTAATTGAAACAGTTAATATCGTATTAATGAGAATAAAATACACCTATGTACTAACGGGAATACCAACAAGTAAGCATATAAACATACACACGAACACAAATATTCAAAGAGACACACATACAAAGAACAATGCAAAAAACATGCAGGCATATGTTTGTGTGTCCGTGTATGTTTTATGAAAAGTATGAGTGGGTTCTAGCTTCTTGTAATATATGAGTAACAGCGATATTGCAAATTCCATCACCAAGTCCTTCATGGGATCAATATCAGGAAGTAATTTTAACATGGGTTGGTGATTCTCTGAAGCAGCCCAAATGATTCTTGAATTGGCATGTGCCACCTCGGCTATCATTGCATTTAGATACAGTGAATGTTTGGTCTTAGCAACAAAGACCAAACATTTACTGTATCTAAATGCAATGATAGCCGATGTGGCACATGCCAATTCATACATACCGCCTAATATATAAACACAAACACCGGGGAAATATTCACAAACGCGAATATGAACTGCAAAAGCAGAAATTTAATTTACTGCATCAAATGCCCAAATTGTGAAGAAATATATGTAGGTCAGACGGGAAACGCACTATCAGAACGCTCACGTGTACACCGGCAACAGATTAGAGACCCAGAGGTCCGTCAGATACCTTTGAGTAACCACCTAGCAACATGTGGCCGGAAAATATATATAATATTTCCATTCTACAAATTACACAGCCCAAGTGAAATCGAGAGGAAAATCAGAGAAAAGAATTTTATTGATAAATTCGAACCCAAGCTAAATAAGCAATAATAATAATACTTAGATAGCAGGAAAATGATCTTATTTATGGATAAAAGTTCTATTGCCACCACCATCACCACTAGTAACAATAATTAAGGTGCTGACAATGATGATGATGACAATTGAAATATAAAAATATAAAAATCTCTGACAAAGGCTATTTACAACATTTCTAAAAATAGCCCAACAATTGCTGCTTCGACCAGGGTCAAGATACATGTCCAACAAAGCGTGACACCTAAACCAATCAGCTCAACCAACCAATCAGCTTAAGTAATTGAGTGATACTACACACTGATTGGTCAGAATACAGTTTGCAAAACCTAGCATCTGGAGCCTACACAGCTGTATTTAAAGCACAGATTCAATCATCTCGCTACAGTCAAAAATTGTGAAGCATGACTCTCACCACTACTACATGAACCTGAAGATTGCAGAATTTAATGCATGAAAGTACTAGTTCAATCGGAATGAACATTTAACATTCTATTATTTTATTTTATTTTATTATATTATATCATTATGAGATTGTAAATAAAACGTGAAAATCAGACAAGGTTGGAATTCCTTTTATTATATATATATATATATATATATATATATATATATATATATATATATATATATATATATATATATATATATACATATATATATACGACGGGTTCCTTTCGGTTTCCACCTATCAAATCCACTCACAAGGCTTTCGTCGTCCCGAGGCTATAGTAGAAGACACTTGCACAAGGTGTCACGCACTTGGTCTGAACCCGGGAACATGTGGTTGGAAAGCAAACTACTAACCCACATAGCCATTCCTGCACTTATAATTACAAGAATGAAAAATAGGAAATTCCAATCATATTGACCGTACTTAATAAGCCTAGGGTTCATATTCTCTTCAGTCCTCACTCAAACAGGTTATTACTATTTACTGAGAGAAATTATGTCTATCTATATTCTATATCTATCTTCACATACAGCCGTACACACACACACACACACACACCACACACACACACACACACACACATACACACACATAGACAATACACAAAACTCACACACAAATTTATGTATAAATGTATATCTTTCTTTCCTTTCCTGAGCGTCCAATAACACTATACTTGTTCCAGGTCCTCGCGTTGTTGTGTTTTCCCTTTGTTCATGTTTCGATTAACGATATATACAGCTAGATAGCTACTACAATTGATAAGAGAAATGACCACTAAAGTGAATTCCTATACGCTAGAAATAGACGTCAAATTGCCTTACCACAAAGAGTGTGTTCTCAGCAAACGCCAAAATGTAAAAAATGTAAACTTTCATTTGCCTTGCTTATTATTGAGAACACATTCTTTGTGGTAAGGCAATTTGACGTCTATCTATAGCGTATAGGAATCAACTTTAGTGGTCATTCCTCTTAATAATTGTAATACAATTTTTAAATCTTCGGATTTTTTTAATATACTAGACCACTGGTTTAAATTAATGTTAATCGATTGATATCAATTTCTAACCTCATTATTCTAATTTAAAATAGCTAGCTAGCTAGCTGCTAGATAGAAAGATAGATAGATAGATAGATAGATAGATAAATAGATAGATACATACATACATACATACATAAATAGATAGATAGATAGATAGATAGATAGATAGATAGATAGATAGATAGATAGATAGATAGATATATTGATAGATAGATAGATAGATAGATAGATAGATAGATAGATAGATAGATAGATAGATAGATAGATAGATAGATATATTGATAGATAGATAGATAGATAGATAGATAGATAGATAGATAGATAGATAGATAGATAGATAGATAGATAGATAGATAGATAGATAGATAGATAGACAGATTAGAGACAGGTATTCCCAATATAGAATGCAATTCGTAGTGCTCTAATGATTTGAACTTGAGCAGGTAGAGGAGTAAATGTAAGGACAAGCAAGTTAGACAAGTCAATAGGAAAAAATATTAGATACATATAATACAAAACATGTACATGAGTATGCATATAAAAAATGGAAATGATGTCAGGAATTAAGGAGATTGAGTAGGAGTTTTACGAGTCCAATGGCTGTTTAAACGCCATTCTGTCAAAACTCAGATGTAAAATTCTTCCCTGAAGACGGAGGCTGGTGGAATCCGATGATGGAATCAAGTAATAAGCATTTGGTGTGGGGACTACCAAACCCCCAGTAACAGCTGTTGGACTCATAAAATTCCTGCTCAACCCACCTTAATTTCCTTTCTGTGTGAGTCGGACTTATATATATATATATATATATATGAACATGTTTTTTATTAAATGTATCTAATATCTTTCATATATCAACTTGCCTAACTTGCTTATCGTTGCATTAACTCCTATATGCATGAATGTATGTATGTATGTATGTTTGTATGTATGTATGTATGTATGTTTGTATGTATGTATATATAATATATATATATATGTATATATATATAATATATATATATATATATATATGTATGTATATATATGTGTATATATATGTATATATATATGTATATATATATGCATATATATATATATGCGTGTGAGTGTGTATGCGTGTGTGTGTGTGCGTGTGTATATATATATATATATATATATTATATATATATATATATATGTATATATATACATGCGCGTGTATGTGTGTATGTGTGTACGTGTGCATATGTGCAAGTTGCTACACTCGGACATAATATATGTTAATCAGAAAAATACATCAAAGAATCTGAATAGATATAAGCTGGAAATGTTCTCAGAGAATGATAAGTAAACATACTTTGTAACATACCAATTCAGAAAGAGCGACTGAAGTAGATGTTATTAAAAGACCGGCTTGGAAAAAGAGATATTTTCTAATCGAAGCAACATACCCAAAAGACCATAAGGTATCTCGTAAAGAAATTAAGAAATCTTGCAAATATAGAGATTCGAAATTAGAGAGGTACAATGGGAGATTAAAAACGGAATGAATACCTGTGTGTTCTACTTATTCCCTAGGAACTTTGAGAATAATTAAAATACACCCAACATGCAGATGGATATGTAATCAAACACTAATACATATAAGAGTTTGTTTTATAAGCAAAAAACAATGTTACACATTGCACACAATTTACGTAAGATACTACAGAAAAACATTCTAAAAATCAAGCTCTGCCTACCCAAGGTACACAGAGCTATAATAGATTTTCTTGAGAAAATACGCAATGAAAAATATAAGATAAATCTGCAATAGGCGTAGGAATGAGTGTGTGGTAAGTAGCTTGCTTACGAACCGCATGGTTCCGGGTTCAGTCCCACCGCATGGCACCTTGGGCAAGTGTCTTCTACTATGGCCCCGAGCCGTCCAAGTCCTTATGAGTGGATTTGGTGGACGGAAACTGAAAGAAGCCCGTCGTATATATGTATATGTGTGTATACGTTTGTGTGTTTGTGTAGTGCCCCCAACATCGCTTGACAACCGATGCTGGTGTGTTTACGTCCCCGTAACTTATCCGTTCGGCAAAAGAAACCGATAGAATAAGTACTAGACTTACAAAGAATAAGCCCTTGGGTCGATTTGCTCGACTAAAGGCAGTGCTCCAGCATGGCCACAGTCAAATGACTGAAACAAGTAAAAGAGAGAGTAAAGAGTTTATGATTACATTAGTGATGGCGATGTCGATCATTCTTATAAGTCTTTCTAAATTGGCACAAGCCGACCAATTTTGAGAGATGGCGAAAGTCGATTACATCAACCCCAGTACTCAACTGGTGCTTATTTTGTCGAACTTGAGAGGACGCAAAGCAAAGTCGACCTCAGTGGATTGTAAGGCCGAAAGAAATGCCGCTGAACATTTTCTCAAGAGTAGTATTACGGTATGCTTGGCAATATTTAACAACAATGTAAATTACAATACTCTCATAATGGAATTCAGTGCTAAAAAAATAGACACGGCATGCACTAGAAGCCTTTGCACAAATATTATGTAGAATACAATAGAAAAAATAAACAGAAGCGTTGCAAAATACTACACGAACCCATTACACGCAAAGCTCCAATCAGTTTTGAATAAAAACCTGAAATAAACATAAAAAACTGAAATAATAATTAATATTAATAATTATTCTTTAATAACATTTCTTTAATAACAACAACAATAACAGATATTATAAATCATTAGAATTTTAATACAAAATCAATGATAAAATTATTTGTTTTTACTGAATAATAATACATATCGTTGAGTTTAATTACAGGATAAATATTTAATAACGTCTCGTATAAACATTTAATAATCAAATATTGAAAATGTAGATAAGAAAAAATGTACTGTTAAATCAACTCTTTTTGAGCAGCGTATAATGTCTGCCCTATTTAATTTCTCGAATGTATCTAAAGAATGATAAAGATTTTTATAGCTGTGAATAAAATTAGATATAAAATTCCCCTGCTATGAATAGAGAGATGATGAGAGATATTTAGGAAGAATAGAGCCTTAAGGGTTAGCTAATGAAAGAAATTGAACGAGACAGAGAGAGAGCTCGAAAAAGACGATCGGACAATGAGACATTGAGGGAGTAGAGAGAGAAAGCGATAAAATAAGGGAGACATTAAAAGAAGAATTACAACCTTTTATAACAAAGGCTGAAGATCACAGAATTACAACATATTTATTATTTGGAAGCCAGTACTATCAAGAGTCAATCTAAGATCTTCATCTTGTTTAACATGGTCGATTTTCAGTTTCATTGAGCTAGATTTTGGAACAAATTTAAACCATGAAAGTATACTCTTAAGGAATCTGTACGCATTTAAACTTACATGAGCACAGCTTTGTATGTGCATGTGTGTGTGTGTGTGTGTGTGGAGGGGTATGTGTGTGCCTTTGACTTTCTTGCTATCTTAATTTGTGTACATTTTGCCTCATATATCGACTGCTTATATATTTGTGTGTACAAGTGCTTACGTTCTCGGTTCTCGCCGCATAAACACTCTGCACTGTTAGTGAAACCACATGCTAACGAACTTTTTAGTATATGATATAGAAAACTTAGCCACACATCTTTTCTGTGACACGTTGTCTGTAGTAGTTCGACAGATGACGTAAGATTTAATACAAAGCTTGAATGCTGTTAGTGTTTGGGGCAAACTTAATCGAGCGGACCTATAATCATAGTCATTCCAGTTGCAAAATATCCTGTTATTTCGAGAGTATTTCGAATGTCATTATCTAAAATTTCAATTCACACATGCACATTATCAGTTAAGTAAAGTTTAATTAAAATGTTATCAATACCTAGGCACAGGAGTGGCTGTGTGGTAAGTAGCTTGCCTATGAACCACATGGTTCCGGATTCAATCCCACTGCGTAGCACCTTGGGCAAGAGTCTTCTACTATAGCCTCGGGCCGACCAAAGCCTTGTAAGTGGATTTGGTAGACGGAAACTGAAAGGAACCTGTCGTATATATGTATACGTATATATATGTATGTATGTGTGTGTGTGTGTGTGTGTGTGTGTGTGTGTGTGTAGGTGTGTGTGTGTGTTTCCCCCTCACAACATCGCTTGACAACCAATGCTGGTATGTTTACGTCCCCGTAACTTAGCGGTTCGGCAAAATAGGCCGATAGAATAAGTACTAGGCTTACAAAGAATAAGTCCTGGGGTAGATTTGCTCGACTAAAAGGCTGTGCTCCAGCATGGCCACAGTCAAATGACTGAAACAAGTAAAAGAGTAAAGAGTATATATACTTTATGTATCGCTTAATATAAACTCTTCCAAACATAGATATTGTGTAAACACGATTCATATGCCAACTCTGTTTCAAATAACAGTTCCTAATTTAGGCACAAGGCTCTCAGTTTTAAGTGAAGGTAATTATCCGATACCATTGAACCCAATACTTGAAAAATACATTATTTTAACCATTTCTGAGAGATCAAAAGTAAAATGGTCAGAGGAGATTCGAAATCATAACTCAGTGGGTTGGTAGAAATATCGCAGTTCACTTTTTCCGACAAACGATACTGTCAGTTCGTCATCCTATATTTTAAATAATCATAACTTTACCAGCACATCAGTTTACATTTGCCAATTGATATTCAGAAACGTTATTCCAAGTCAAATGCATTCCACAGCAAGAGCAAGTGATTATCAAGTCCAGGATTAAGCTTCATCAAATTACGACTATGTGCAGTTCAAATCAAGTTGCAATTTACGTTGGTTGCTACCCAGAGAAACTATTATCTGTTAGGGCAGAGCTACCTCTTTCTAGATCTGTATAAATATTGGTTTTGGAACAAGGTCAGTGATCTAGGGAGAGTGGCTAAGTCGATTAAAACGGCTCCAGTGATTAACTGGGGCTTGTTTTATACACACCGAAAGGATGAAAGGCAAACTCACTTGGCGGAATTCGAACTCGGCACGTAAAGTCGGAAGAAATACCGCTAAGTATTTTGTCCACCGAGGTAACGATTTTGACAGCTCGTCGCCCCATCTGTATAAATATTAAAATAGAGTTTAATAAAGAAAGTAACTTTTCTATGACCCTCCTTCTCTCTCTTTCTTTCTTTTTGTGTGTATATATATATATATATATATATATATATATATATATATATATATATATATATATATACATATATATACAGTAATCTCTCGACTATCGCAGGTATCACGTTCCAAAACATCCGTGACAAGTGAGAATCCACGAAGTAGAAACAGTACTGTACTGTATATTTGTTTATTGTTTTTTTTTATAATCTCTCTATATTTTATCGTAAGTGAAAAACAATACCACGGAGGAATCGACGTAAGATTAAATAATAAACCCCGATAGGTGAACCACGATATAGCGAGGGATTAGTGTATATATATATATATATCTATATATATATATATATATATATATATATATATAATATATACATATGCATATGTATATACATATATATATATATGCATATATATATATACATATATGTATACATATATATATATACATATATATACATATATATATACATATATAGACATATATATATACATATATATATATATGCATATATATATGTATATATATATATGTATATATATGTATATATATATATGTATATATATGTATATATATATATGTATACATATATGTATATATATATATATGCATATATTATATATATATATATAATATATATATATATATATATATATATATATATATATATATTTACATATGTTAATTTTAACTATTTTAAAATGTTTCAGCTGCAGAGGTGTTGTCATGCTGGATCATCACTGTTGACTGAGCTACACCATTATTTAGAACCTCCTCAAATATGTAGCTTTTGGTCAATGAGGGTGTTTGATGCTGCTGCCCTCATCTGTGCTTCCTGTCGTGAAGTTAGTCTCGTCTGGAACTCGTAACAGGAGGAGATCTAATATATATATATATGTATATACATATATGTTTATATAAGTCCTTAAAAAAAAATCCTTAAAAATCTTTTAGCCCGAAGGCCGCGGCCATGCTGGGGCACCACCGCTGAATGAGCTACACTAATATGTGAATCCACCTCTGATACGTGGCACTTAATCAACAAGGGAGTTCGATGCTGCTGCTCGCATCTACGTCTCTTGTCGTGAGGTAGGTTCATCTGGGACTCCCGACAAGAAGAGATCCAGTTTAGTTTTAAAGAAACCCACATCCACACCAAGTAAGTCTCTTAGGCATTTAGGGAGGATGTTAAAGAGCTGTGGTCCTCTGAAACCCAAGCTGTTGCAGTATCTGGTCCTGTATATTGATGGTGATGTTGGAATCTTTGGCACCATGCAGTGGCGCCCCGTTTTGCGGTTGGGGTAACTTTGAATGCCAAAGTTTGGGACAAGACCCTCCAGGATTTTCCAGATGTATATCACCGCATATCTCTCCCGCCTCCGCTCTAGGGAGAAGAGGTTTAATACTTTCAGTCTTTCCCAGTAGCTGATATTTTGCATTGAGACGATCTTCTTTGTGTAGCTTCTCTGAATTGCTTCGAATTCTGCTGTTAGTTTTATATTGTATAGTGACCATAGTTGGGAGCAGTAGTCCAAGCGGCTGCGGACGAATGTTTTCCAGAGGACCATCAGTGTCTCCTTCTCTCTTGTTCTGAAAGTTCGGAGAATCCATCCAGCTAGCCGTCTGCATTTTATCACCAGATTAGTAATATGCACTTGGAAAGATGCATCATTGCTCATGTCAATGCCTAGGTCCCGCACTGATTTTGACTCAGGGATTGCAATTCTTCTGGGCCAGTGTATCCAGTTTGCACGTCGTTTACCTTTGTGTGCCGGTAGCGCAGGGCCTGGAACTTACCTACATTAAACTGCATGTTGTTGTCCTCCGCCCACCTGTATATTTTATCCAACTCCTGTTGCAGATGCGCAATATTTTCAGGCTTTTGTATTGTGGGAGACTTTTGTGTCATCTGCATAGCAAGCAAGGGTGGCCATCGTAGCAACTGAAGGCATGTCTGAAAGGGCCACTATGAACAGCAGTGGCCCGAAGACAGTGCCCTGTGGAACACCGCTTGTTATTTGTGTTTCCTTGGAGGTGGCTCCATTGCTCACAACTGCCTGTCTTCTGTCTTTTAGGAAGTTGTGCAGCCACTCTCCAAGTTTTCCGCCTATGCCGAGACCATGCAGTTTGTGACAGATCATACCATGGTCGACTTTATCAAAGGCTTTTGCAAAGTCGAGATATATTACATCCACATTTGAGCCATTTAGTAGCTGTTTTAACACCCAGTCATAGTGTTGCAGGAGCTGTGTTAGGCAGCTTCTACCTGGTCAAAATCCATGCTGGGTGTCAGAGAGCAAGTCATTTTCTTTAAGGAACATGATTAGTATCTAGCGGACTATTCGTTCCATGACTTTGCTGATGTGTGAGGTCAGAGAGATAGGCCTATAATTTTTAGCATCTGCTCTGCTACCTCCCTTATGGATAGGGCATATTACCCCCTCTTTCTATTTGACTGGGAGCTTACCACTTGCAAGAAAGCTCTGAAAAAGAAGCTGTAGCGGTTTTGCAAGGGCTCGTTTCCACGATTTGAGAAGGATCGCTGGAAATCCATCAGGTCCAGCAGCTGAGTTTGTGTCAATCGCATCTATGGCTAGTGTGATATCAT
Organism: Octopus sinensis; assembly: GCF_006345805.1. Classification (NCBI taxonomy): domain Eukaryota; kingdom Metazoa; phylum Mollusca; class Cephalopoda; order Octopoda; family Octopodidae; genus Octopus; species Octopus sinensis. The sequence goes on along the minus strand of NC_043003.1, from coordinate 59,326,675 downwards.
CGTCTTCAATGTTGATGTACTCAATGTTTGCCTCTTTGGCCGCAGGTAAAGTGGCAAAGAATTCTTCTGGGTTGTTTACTTGCCTGTGTCCCAGAGGTGTAGTGAACACACTTTAGAATTGTTCGTTCAGTATTTCACTTATCCTCGTGGGATTTCCTGTGAGAGAGCCATCTTTTTGGAAGAGAGGTCCTATTCTCTGGTGCACTGTGGCTGTCTCTTTGGCAAACTTAAAGAAAGCTTTAAGGTTTGATTTTATATTTTCTATTACCCAAACTTCTTTATCTGCTCTCTCCTTTTCATGGGATTGATGCAGACTTTTCTCAATTTCCATTAGCATTCTCTGGAGCCGAGACTTCTCACCACTTTTGGTGTGCTTGCTCAGGCGGTTCGCAATCCTTGTCCGTCGTCTCATAAGAATCCTCCTTTCTCTAGGGATCCTGTTTTTGTTTTTGTGTGTGTTGGCCCTGTACACTGGGACATATTTGTCACATATGGCTTGTATTACGGACATGCAGTGTTTGTGTTTCATGTTAATGTCCGGTGTGGAGAGACATTTAGGCCAATCCTGTTTGAGGATCTCTTTCTCAATCAACTTCCAGTTTGCTTTATGAAAGTTTAAGTTGGAGAGATGGTGGATGCTTCGTATACGCTGTGTGTCTACGGGGTCTTTTGGTCCATACATAGACAGCTCTATTATGTTGTGATCCTAGATCATTGTCGGCATCACTTTAACATTATGGATAATATCCATATTGTTTGTGAAGCAGAGATCCAGTATATTATCTGCCCTTGTTGGTTGCAGAACAATTTGCTCCATGAAAGAGGCATTTGTGAGATGGAGCAGGGACTCTGCCTGTGCCTGCTGATGGTGTGTCATCCCTGAGAGCATCTGCCCCCCCCCCAAGGCCATTCCACATTGAGGAAGTTAAAGTCACCCATGAAGAATACACTGTTGTGTTGTTCAAGTTTGGTGAGGACTTCTATTTTTGTTAGGCAGTCTTCAAACATGCCTGGGTGATTTGGGGCATCTGGTGGGTGATATGTAGCGCATATGACGATATTCAGTTGTCTTATGTGTACAATTTGATATATATATAAAATATATAGGGTTAAAATATAGTAACATGGTTCTACATGGAACAGCCATGTAAAAGTGGAAACAAACATTAGTGTTTAGTGGTGTTACTATGTGAATCTTCTTCAGATGTTTTAAAATCAGCTACTTTAGATCATATATATATATATCTATATATATATATATATATATATATATATATATATAATATATAGAGTGGTTGTAGAAATTTCATATTTCTAATATATATATATATATTATATATATATATATATATATATAAGATCACGTAAAAATTCTTCCATTGTTTTTTTTATAATTCAGTTCTTACTTCATCTATTAATCTGATAAAGAGTCAAGCTCACAGATGCTACCCTTACATTTCCTCTCACACACTCTTTCTTTCTCTCTTTCTCTCTCCACTTCTCCCTCTTTTCTCTCTCTTCCTCTCTTGTCCCAACCTCCTCTCTCGACCCCATTTCTCCTATATTTCCAAAGTGTCACTGTGTGAGTTTAATGAAACAGTTGTCAGAGGAATTTATTTTAAAGGTGTAAGAAGTCATTTCCGATATTTTGCATTTAAACGACAACAAAATAGGTGGAGCCTTCTTCATGGTTGAACCGAATAAAACTTTAATAAATTAACCAAAAGTCTATTATATAGTGAAGACAGAATTTTATTTACGTGGGAATCTTTCCTGTCTTTTAGAGGAAGAACTTTTAGACAATTACGGTCATTAAACAACCGTTTTCTTGCCTGCCTGGTCTGTTACGCGTCTGTCAATATGATAATTATCTAATGTAAATTAGGTGACTATTTCAGTTCGGTGTTCATTCAATTGCGATATTAAACACTTTCACGTAGAGACAGAGGAATTTTAAAATTCAATTGAAGGTGATGATGCTTTTTTCTCCAAAATATTACTAGTATGTTACCATTCACATTTTATAAAGAGAAAACCAAACCAACCTAACGTTGTTTAATATTTAGGTAGGTCTAAATTACTTAATTTAATGAATACATCAAGAAACTTTTAACCTTTAAGATGACACGTGTATTATCATTTACGATGAGTATTTTCTCAGAAGACAACGTAAACCAGTTTGGAATCTAAATTGATCAATATTTGATTAAGGGCGTTTGTGATAGATAATAAGTCTGACCATTCATCAGTATTAAGCAAGCATTAAGTTAAATCATACGATACAATCAAGAAAACAATAAGTCTCCCAAAATTTGAATGACATATATATATATGGCTTTAAGTTTGGTTCAAACGTAGCTGTTACTAAAAAAAAAGAACTCCAAAAAATTAATTAAATAGAATGTGCGTAGCTCTACGTCTTCGGTCTTAGGATCAAAGATATTCTTGTTATTCATGATCATCCCGTCTTTTGTTTTAGGAGCAATCTGCATCCACGTCTATGTTACAGAATATATGATTCTTCTTTATTTTACTCTGTCTTTTACTAGTTTCAGACACTTGATTGTGGCCATGCTGGAGCACCGCCTTTAGTCGGGCATATCGCCCCCAGGACTTATTCTTTGTAAGCCTAGTACTTATTCTATCGGTCTCTTTTGCCGAACCGCTAATGACGGGGGCGTAAACACACCAGCATCGGTTGTCAAGCGATGTTCAGGTGGGCGAGAGGCACAGACTCACAAACATATATACGACGAGCTTCGTTCAGTTTCCGTCTACCAAATCCACTCAGAAGGTTTGGTCGGCCCGAGGCTATAGTAGAAGACGCCCAAGGTGCCACGCAGTGGGACTGAACCCGGAACTATGTGATTCGTAAGCAAGCTACTTACCACCCAGCCACTCCTATATATATATATATATATATATATATATATATAGTGCTGTATGAGCATTTAATGTGGTTTTAGAATCAAGTTGTGGCTGCTATTTCCAGCATTTAGGTACCCTAAATTATAATTTTAATAATAATTATTACCTTTGAAGGTTTTTATTCCCATGCTGACCGCTTGATAAGATCGATATTTAAATTAACGATCTTATCCTTATTTATATAAATTTATATACGAGTATATATATATATACATACACACATACACACACACACACACACACACACACACACACACACACACACACACACACACACACACACACACACACACACACACACACACACACACACACACACACACACACATATATATATATATATATATATATATATATACATACATATTGTTTTTGTCAGTCGCTAAAGGTCTTCTAGTTATTTCGCACGTATATATTTTGATTGATCTTGCGTACAGAACATGCTGATTTCAAACAAATGGCTTATAATCTGTTTTTATGGGATATAAAGAAGAGTTTTTAGTAGTTTAATTGCAAGTGTAGTGAAAGTAATTGTGCCGAGAGAGTAAAAAAAATACTTCAACGATTATGAGGGGAGAGACAGATAAGAGATGAATGTCATATTTATGTTAGTAATCTTCAATGTAGGAAATTAACGATTGCTTTTATAGTTCTCTTTTGAGTTCAAACAAGCATGTATGTCAATACAGGGTGAAATGTTAAGCTTGCATGGGTTACATATAAAGAGAGGGTTTAATAAACGAAAGGAAAATAGAGGTACATGAAGTTCATTTACCTCTATTAGAGGTAAATTAGTTAATTTAGAGGTAAATTAGTTAATATAGAGGTGGAATAATGGTAAGCATTATATGATTCAGGACACGTCTCGATATCATCGACCCTACCGTAGTGAAGGACAAATTCCTATCCCAGCGCTACTTGATCTTAGAGCCTAAAACTTCGGACCAAATACTGTAGAGAACCACTCTACCAAATCTGCCAATCCCTAACACATATATTCCCAACATTAAGAGATATGTCTGGTTTCTGCTATTTTATATCCTTGTATTTAATGAGTTGCAATGTCAACCCTGACTAAGTATTGTAGAATTTCTTTTATATTTTGTATCACGGTTACAAAAATTTACTTTATCGCATGAAACGCTTAGTGTTAAATGTATTCGGTGCAGTCTTGTGACGATAAATGAAAACAAAGATTATCTGTTAATAAGTTGCAATTGCTGATATTCTTTGTGAGAATATAGAACGTCATTATCTCCGAGTGAGAAGTTTGTAAATTATGACAGATACAATTTGAGATGATTTAGTGCTTTCTTTATGGTAGTTCGTAGATGTTGTAGTCAAGGTCTACTTTTGTGAAAAATATTGAAACTATGACAAACAGACATATTTGGAACAACCCTTTAACTGAAGTGACACTTGTATTTCCCGCTGTGGAGTAACCAGTATTCAATGATAGTATCTTGTATATTTGAAGACTGTAGTGAGAATTTTGGAAGAAATAACGATTGAAGTTTCTGGCAGACCGAGCAGAGCAGTCGGTGTGTGAAAAAGAAGTGGAATTTTGTGACATTTGTTAGAAAGTTGTTGCGGTTGTTTTTGTTGTTGTTGATTATTATTATTATTACTATTCAGTAGTTTTATTTTTATAGCGTGCTTTCAATTCACTACCGAGCGCAGCTCTGTGTGCCTTGGGTATGTGCTGTGATTTGTTGTGATGCTCTGATGGTTATTGTATGGAAAGTGTTCTGCGTAGGATGTGTGCAGTGCCTAGTAGTGCAATTTTCTGTATGTTATATGTGTTTGTAAGTCCTGGTGTTATTATTACTATTATTATTATTATTATTATTATTATTATTATTATTATTATTATTATTATTATCTTTTTTTTTTCTTCTTTCAAATTTGCTTCCATTTCTTGCCGAGTGTCTTCCCGACTCCTAGGGCAAAGAAACTCATAGTATACATTGGTAAGCCATTAAACTAAACTCACTAGTTCGTTCATTTTTTTTTTTTTAAGTTAAATTAAAATACATGGGTAGTAATAGTTCTCACATCGACAATGCTCTTCTCAATACGTGTGATGTACCAGTTAAGACAATCTTTTGCACTTCTTGCAGAGATGGTAAGCCAGTGATCATTCTCATATAATTTTCGGTTCCCTTCTTGATCATTCCTTATTATTATTATTATTATCATTATTATTATTATTATTATTATTATTATTATTATTATTATTATTATTATTATATTATTATCATCATCATCATCATCATAAAAAATACACATATTCATGTTAAATGCCACATTCTTAGCAACATTACTGGCAAGCAATAATTAAAATGCAAACATAACTATGAATTTACACATCCATACTTCTCTACACATCTATCTATCCATCCATCCAGCTATCGATTTGTCTGTCTACCTATATATATATATGTGTGTGTGCGTGTGTGTGTTTCTCTGTGTGCGTATAGATAGATAGATAAACAAATAAATGTATCTATATGTATATATATACATATCGATCTATCTATGATGTGTGTGTGTTTGTTTGTTTGTGTGTGTGTGTGTGTGTTTGCGTGTGTGTAGGAATTTATGACATCAATGAGGTATGTGTGAGATCATATGAAATATAAGTATACATATTATGAATGGGTACCTGTATATACATACATAGCTATATATGTATATTTATATAACACATGCATATATAAAGATAACATACACACACATACAAACACTCACACTGACACATACACACACACATATGTATATAATGTATATTACAGAAGAAGAAAAAAAAGCATTTTAAAGATGTCGTGAGGAACTAATAGAAAAGCCGTATTATCTAGACATGATAGAGCCACAGGCGCTGTAAACATTACTATTTGTTGAAAAATATTTTATTAAAACAATGTATTATGTATGTCAATGTGTGTATCTGTACATCTAATGGGAATATGAGTGTAGTGGAATATGCGTGAGTTATAACGAGTGGAAGAAAGAGAGAAGAGCTGTGATTTCTTGTACTGTTGTCTTTCTCACGTTCTGTAATACGAAGTTAATTGATAATGTCACATTTTAAAATCGTTTTCTTCTCTTACAAGATTAAGTTTAGTTTACAGACTGAATGATTTGAAGGTTCCAATTTCTCAAAAATTGTACTCCAAGAAATAGTTATGATTAATAGCATCGTTTATAACAGAATTATATCAGTACATATACATATATATTGCAGTAAATCAATTATAATCTACCTATCTATCTAACTACATTATGTATATATATATATATATATATATATATATATATATATATGTATGTATGTATGTATGTATGTATGTATGCATGTGTGTATGTATGTATGTGTATATATATATATATGTATGTGTATATGTACATATATGTATGTTTCACTATATATATATATATATATATATATTATATATATATATATATAATATATATATATAATATATATATATATATATATATATATATATATATATATAATATATATATATATTATGTCTTTGTGTGTGTTAGTGTATGAATGTTTGTGTATATTTGTGTGTGTGTGTGTTTAAAAATATTAAAAGAGAGAGATAGAGATTTCGATCAGGTGGTTGTAGTTATCCAAAATAAGAAAGAATTAAATAATGCAAAAGTTTTAAGTATACTTCGAGTTAATTGTCTTCTTACAACACTGCCAGATGTTTCGAATTTCATCTCTCCAAACAAAACACACACACACACACACACACACACAAGCACAGATATAGATATATGTGTGCATGTGACAGTATATATAAATATGTGTTTTATATGCATATGTGTTTCTCTGTGTTTGCCTCACCACCGCTTGACAACCGGTGTTGGTTTGTTTACGTCCCTGTAACATAACGTTTCGACAAAAGGAATTGGATAGAATAAGCAGAAGGCCTAAAATAATGAAGTACTGGAGTCGATTAATTCGACTAAGTTCTCAAGTTGCCTCAGTATGACCGTCCTGTAATAACTGTAACATGTAAAAGATAACGGCTAAAATACAGACATATTTAGGTGCATATGTCTGTCTATCTATCTATCTATCTATCTATCTATCTATCTATCTATCTATCTATCTATCTATATATATATATATATATATATATATATCTATCTATCTATCTATTTATTTATTTATCGATCTACCTTATCTATCTACCTATCTGTCAATCTCTCTCTCTCACTCTCTCTGTATGTCTATTAATTAATTCATCCATCCCTACATATACACATACATGCATGCATACATACATACATACATACATACATACATACATACATACATACATACATACATACATATATACATACATACATATATACGTGCACACACTTGCGTTGTATTTACAAGCGTAAAAGTTTTGACTTCAAATGCTCAAGTTTATTTATTAGATAGAGCAAGCCGGATATGCTAACTGAATCGCAAGACCATCGGAAAATATATTTCCTCCTTTTTTTTCTTTGGTCTTGAAGATGTGCCAAATGACTTTACACAGTACGTTTGTAACGTATTTTCCTTAGATATCACTGAACGCTGTAATGTTCATGTTAAAATATGGTGAAAAAGTACCAAATACTCAAATTTGATTGCTCTGGCATTATTAGAGGTCGATGACTTTTGAGTGATTATCTTTACTTCTCACCGATAATTCAAACGATAGCAGTATGAAATCAGTGTTATCATATATAAGGAAGAAAATTCATAAACAAATCGAAATCCTCGAGGTTTTATTGATTGTCTATATAATCGTTAAAAACTTTGTCATCCACTAATTTATTCATTCATTGCAGAACTCATGAAATTTTCGTCTACACATATTGATATTGTTTTGTAGGTATATATGTATATTACATCTACCAACGGGTCCAATGGACCCTTTCAGTTTTTCAGTTGTTTTTTCCTACTGTTTATATTATTTGATTCTGCTGTTTTCTCGTGACTCTTATCTTTTCTTGACTCTCTTTTATTTGACAAATGGGAAATGTTCCGTATGTTCATAAAAGCTAGAAAATTTCACTTTATACATTAATTACCGTGTGGGTCTACTGGACCCTCGAATTAAATTCAGACAATACTCTTGTCATTCTAAACAGAATAAAAGCAGTTTCAAATATTATTTTTCTAGATATTTATCAGGTATAAAATAGATAAAATTTGCTGATAGGAAAAATATGAAAATATTCCTGTAAATTTGTATGGTATTGCATCACCTTCATTCTACTAGGTTATAGCTTGATGCAATATTTCTGTGATGGCGCAATTCTTACAATATATTGCAACATCTTTCAGGAGAATATGTTTATGTGAGAGAGCAATATCTGCCTTTAGTTTGCTATCAAGTTTCATATAGGTCTGTTATGCTTGAAAACTTGAGTGAAATCCAAATATCGAAAAAGTTATTGGAATTAAATAAAGAATGGGAAGAATATGATGGTGAAAGTGATCGTGTTTGGACATGAGTTCTGTGTCATGAGATGATGAAGATACTCAAAAAGAATTATCTGCAAGCCACCAAATTATGAATGATCCTCTTACTCAAACAGCAGTAAGAACCTTATCTTGCAATATTGTGCACCAAGAATGAGGACCATCCCGTTTTGCTAAATGTTCGCGCGATAGCATTGAAAAATGCTTTACTATGTTTATGCGGCAGAATCTTCTTGAAGTAATTCTTAAATGGACAAATGTTGAAGGTCAGGTTGTTTACAAATATAAATAGAAGGAAATTGACCACTTTGAACTAAAGAAATTTGTAGTACTGATTATTCATATAGGTGTTTGTAGATCTAAACATGGAAATATCACACAGTTATGTAGTCAAGAAAATGTCCCTCACACCCCCACCAATAATCAAAAACATTGTGAGCCGGGGAAGATTTCAACAGATTTTACAAGTATTACGTTTTGATGATGCTAGTGTAAGAAAGAAAAAAGAGAAGTGATGATAAATTAGAGCCCATAAGAGAAGTATTTGAAATGTGGAATCAGAATTTGCAAATGGATATGTTCCAAGTTCATGCATGACAGCTGATGAACAATTAGTTTAATTTAAAGGGTGCTGTTCATTCCAAGGATATATTCCTTCAAAACCAGGCAAATATGGAATCAAAATTTGGACAATATGCGACGGTGAAAACATCTTATGTCTGGAAAATGCAAATCTACACTCGAAAAGACCCGGTATGAGGGAGAGAGAGAGACAAATTAAGATTTATGTATTGTTGAAGACCTAGTAAAAGAACTTGAAAATACTGGTTGCAATATAACTTGTGATAATCTTTTTTACAAATCTAGGATTGGCTCCAAAGCTGCCTAGCAAGAAAATTACTTTAGTTGGAACAATTAGAAAGAGCAGAGTTGAACTTCCAAGTGCTTTCACAAATGGAAAAGAAAGAGAAATCAACAGCACAATATTTGGATTTCAAAAGGATTCTATGATCCTATTTTATTGTCCCAAAATAAATTACGTAGTCACACTTTTGAGTACAATGCGCTCTCAGCCTTCAATTGATTCAAAAATTGCTGAAAAGAAACCTGAAGTTATTACGTTGCAACAAAACAAAAGTAGGAGTAAATACCCTAGATAAGATGTTAAGGACATACACTTGCAAAAGAATGACTCGAAGATGGCCTATAGTTATACTCTACAAGATTAATATACGTGGAGTGAATGCTTTCATTGTTGCTACACAGCTTCACTTGAAATGTTTCAAGGATAAAAGAAGACAGTGCCTAATTCAGTTACGAAAGGAACTTGCTGGAGTTAATGATAAACAAGAATATGACAAACAATCTTCTAGTTCCGCTAATATTTCTCAACCAAGCAAGAAAAGAAGACGATCTTCAACCTCATTTGAGATTCCTCAGCCAAAGGAAAAAGGAAGATGTTCTTTGTGTGACCCCCCTCCCCTCAAAAAAAAACACAGGTGACCTTGTACCACATGTAAGAATTGTAAATCCATGTTTGCCAAGAACATTCCAGTGTTGTCTGCATTCACCGCCATAAAGAGCTGCAATTCTGCACATTTGTAATTTTTTTAATTTGTAATATATCGTGTAAGCTGAGACCGATAGAATAAGTACATGGCTTAACAAAGAATAATTATTGAGGTCGATTCATGAGAAACAGTAATTCTTCATTCAGATGATGGCATATATAATGTATCTAAGAAATAGTGGTAGCTTGAATCAAATTTAATTAAAAGAAAAACATTGGGTCCACTGGACCCTGTTAGTAATTAGTGACATACATTTTCTCTGGTAGACCAAGGGTTAATAATGTTTTAGCGCTGGTGAATAACGAAAACGCCTTTGATTTTAAAATGTTACCACATTAACTATATATCAAATGAATATAAGAATATGGTGACCTTATAACGTATGGCAAGTTAATTACACATTCAGTACTTGGAAATTCATTAATGAAGTGTGATGGATATGTCTTGGAGAAGTCACGAATCCCGAAGTTTCATTAAAATTGGAAACGCCGTGATAGAATCTTATGTTTCTTCGTCTAATATATTATCCGAAAAGACAATTAACATATCAATAAAATTATATTTTATATTCTATATCTGTTTTAGCTTCATGCTTTTTTTTTTTAGGTACATCTTTATGAAACTGATATTCAGTAATTTTCTGGGTTGCTTCGATGTAAATATTTATCTGTGAATCCAAAATTTCCGACTAATTAATGATTGTCAGCATCCATTTAAAAGAAATTAATAAGAAACAAAGCAAATTCGTACAAGTTTATATTTGGTATCCATAAACTTGGGTTACACTGGGGGCGTGTGTAGTCTGTAATAAATGAGAACATAAACTTTAAATATGATTCAGCTCTCAGTCACATTTTGCCAAGACGTTTAATTTAATCAAATTTAGCATAACAGCCTTGAAGCCGCTCTTCAGGTGGCACTTAGGCTAGCTCTTGCGGAAGGCACCTTTGAGGCCTTCGACACCACTATCAGTTCGCTTCGCGGTCCTCTACCCTTCTGTAATGAAACTTATTTCTTCAAATGTGATAAGCGCTGATACTGATCATAGTTTAATCAATAAACGTAGGAGCGAGATAAATTCTGTAAAAACAGAAAAAATGGAAAACAGGACAAGTTAACACGGAAAAGGATCCTTCATCAGTTGGCTGTCAATTTACTCCTCATTTCGAGCATTTAACAGCAATGAGAGTCTTCAAAGACACTTGGTCCCATAAATTATAAAATAAAATTTAGGATTTATGGAGGGTCAAAGTTGGGAACAAAAACATGACAGTGGAGATAAACAAGGAAACCGAATACACACCACGAAGGCTTCGAATGTCCCGTGCGTGTATTTTGTATCGTCTTCTAAATGTTTTGCGTTCTTGTCCCAGTTTGTGTTTTTTTTACATGTACATATATATATTTATATATATATATATATATATATATATATATATTGCGTTCTTGTCCCATTTTGTATTTTTATATATATTTTTTATACATATAATATTGCGGCGTAACGTACATCTTGTTCCCTTATGTATGTAAGCATTCCTCTATTGTACGACTTCTACACATACTTTCTCTATACTTCACTAGTCTCTGTCTTTCTCTTTTCTTGCCTCTGATTCTTTGGTCTCCTCTTCCCCACTCTCTCACATTTCTCTGTCTTTCTCACTTTGCACCTCACTGATTCTGTCGCCAAGCCAATCCTTGGCACGCTCTCTTTCTTCTCCCCTCTTTAATACCTTCTTTCTCTCTCTTCTCCCCCCCCTTTGGTGCTTTTGTCCCTCTTTTTCTCTCTCTCTTTGATTCCTTTGCCCCCTTTTTTTCTCTCTCTTCTCCTCCTCTCACGTGACCGCCGGTCAACTATCCTTTCGGCTTCTGACCACCGCCTTGACAACATCGTTTTCTTCGTCTGCCGCAAAGGCATTTTTTTCCAAATACGCCAGCTAGGCTAAGTTGAACTGTCTAAAGTCGTAAGACACCCGCTGTTTTTGTCCTGTTATTACTATTATTGTTTTTTGTATTTATATTCGTGTGGCATCGTCCGTTTTTCTGTCCTTGTTTCGTATAAATTCGATCCTTTTTCCAAGAAATCTAATGCTCGTAGCTTAGTTTGGATCTTTTCATTTCCAAGGCCTGTTTTTTCAGATTTTTCCTACTTAACCAAACAATTTGAAACTTCGTATACTGGTAGAATGTGTCAAAAGAAAACATAATTGTAAACCAGAATGAAAACGGAATTGTAATTACAAAGTTTAACGTTGTTTAATAATTAGAATTTTAACCAATGATATTCGGTCTTTCGGCTTCATATTATTTACTCCGTCTCAATAGACGTATGCTGACGTATTTAACATACGTGAAATGTAAACACCCGGTTACCTACAGTTTCTATTCACATTTTTTTTATATATTATTAACTAACTTATATATTAAACTTATATATTATATAACTAAATTAGTTTTTGTAAATTTTCGTATATTTTTTGTGACTTTTATTCCTTACTTTATTCGTGTAACTTTTATTTCTGTAACTTTTTATCTTTGACAATCTTTCGTATGTGTGTGTATGTATGTGTGTGTGTGTATGTATGTATGGCCGATTCAGTGTTTACATTATTTCGAGTTAAAACGAAAGATTACCTTTGCTATGTAGAAAATAATGAGGTTGACTCAATGGATCGAAGATATAGACAAATTTCTTTTGGTAATCTTTCGTTTTAACTCGAAATAATGTAAACACTGAATCGGCCATACATACATACACACACACACATACATACACACACATACACACACACACATACATAGATAAATACACACACACATACATGCATACATACATATACACATACACCGAGTAAAAAATTTCAGTTATCTCTCTCTTTCACACATTACTCTCTGTCTCTTCACACACACTAACAGAAGTACTTCACTTACAAAACGTACTTTCTGTCTCCCACACCCTATCAAACACACGCACACAAAACACAGACCTACGCACAGCTGTCTACGTCACAAAATAGCTTTCTACGTCACACTAAGATAATGCAGTTAATTATTTGAAATGAAAACAAACAATACGATTGGTTAAAATTCGCAGATTTAATCTACCCTTAAAGTTATAAAATACATTTTTCTCAAATAAACAAGTTGAAACTAGTGTTTTCTTTTGAGACACTCTACCAGTATACAAAGTTTCAAATTATTTAGTTAACTAGAAAAATCTGACAAAACAGGCCTTGGAAATGAAAAGATCCCTTAGTTTTTCATTGGGGCTGGCCGGATCGGAGCGATCTCAAGATTAATCAGCCGAAATTGCGAGGTTGATCCGGTTCTTGACTGGAGATTGAAGGCTTCGAATGTCCCGTGCGTGTTTTTTGTATCGTCTTCTAAATGTTTTGCGTTCTTGTCCCAGTTTGTGTTTTTTACATATACATATATATATATATATATAATATATATATATATATATATATATATATATTATATATATATGTGTGTGTGTGTGTGTGTGTGTGTATATTGCGTTCTTGTCCCATTTTGTATTTATATATATATATATCCATAGGTAAGTAGATGGATAGATAACAAGATAGGTAAATATAAGAAGCTTGAATAATGTGTAGATTCCTTAACGATACACTTTCTGCATTTCTACTAACTGAATTTAAACCAAGTCGAGGTCAACTTAGTCTTCAAGTCTTTTAGTCTTATTTAGTAAGACCTGAGGCTAAGTTTAATTTTGTGATCAATGCTTTTCTTGTTTCCTTCTTTATCATTCTCTCTTTCCTTTCTTTTTGTCACCCCGCTGTTTATTGTATTTAGACCGGAAAAAGAATGGACTTCACTCCAATTAACTCCTAAATGTATATAATACAGAAATAATTGAGAGAGGAAGAGTGATCGTGTCCAGAGGGAGATGCATAGCTATTTAACATACGAAGTGCAAGTCGAGTGTTTTATATTTGCATAAATGCATATTTTTTTAAAGAAACTTTGCAGAAATAAGTTTTGATAGCGTAAAGAACGATTACGTTTGAAAAATTTAGAAGAAATATCATATATTTATTGCAAATATACCCATGAGAAATTGGCTTTATTTAATTTGTTTTAAGGTAATAAATATTTTTGTCTATTGAAAATTAGTATTCATTTCATTATTTCGTATCAGCACCAAGTAAATTGAAGAAACATATACATAACTATTGTATATATGACATATTTCCTGATATTTTCCATACCGGTAGAAGTATGCACTCAAAGTTACTCGTCATAGGATCTATCTATCTATCTATCTATCTATCTATCTATCTATCTATCTATCTATCTATCTATCTATCTATCTATCTATCTATCTATCTAGGTAGGTAGCGTAACTCGCGACTCTGTGAACGTGTCTGGGAATATTTTGTAAGCAGCTACAATCATTCACATTGTTACGTTACTCGAAACAGTATTTCTAACCTGTTCGGGCGCTGGTTTAGATTTGTGTGTGCCTGTGTGTTTATGCTCGAGTATATTACCGATATAAATAGGTTTTTTCAATATATCTTGGTGAGACGAGTT